>NC_089817.1:3295521-3510521 GCF_029633855.1 Hoplias malabaricus
CAGAACTACGTACAAAAACACTGCACTGTAAAACATTTCATGTTAGTTAAACTTAGAAACTCATGTTCACCTGCTGCCTTAAAAATGTGAGTAAATTCAACTTGATGGCAAACTTTGTTTCAACTCAAAAGGTTATGTTCTATTAGTTGTTTAACTAATGATCATTAGTTGTTGCAACTTGATACAGTGAGTTAAAACAACTTACTATTTTACAATATCATTTTCAGAGAACTCACTAAATCTTGTTAAATAAACAAATATTTCCTCTTCATTTAGATTTACATTTTCAAGTTAATTTAACTTTAATTATATTCATAAAAATAGCCATTTTAAGTAAATATTTCCCATTAACATTTATCTTAATGACAAGTTTCCCAATCTATTTAAAATCACACTGAATTCACTTTTGTTTAAAAATACATCATTTATTTGAATGAGAACAATGTTACATTGTCTTATTAAAAACAGCATGCTCATCCATTTGGAAATGCACCAAAACATCAACAATCTGTGCTTCAAGGTAATGCAAAATAAGGTTCTTAAAAACATTAAATAAAGCATCTATTTTATCAAAACTTCCAGGTTTCGCCAATATTTTACATAAACGTGAAATAGGTGACGGTGTGTATCTACTTTTAAAAATAATGTAAAATAAATAAAATTATATCTCCATTTGGATGATTTTTAGTTTTAATGATTAATAATTTGATTATGTTGCTGCTTAAACCTGTGCAACAAAACTTGTAATATGTACAAATAATAATATGTACAAAAGTTTCTGTAGTAATTCAAACAGACACTTAATATTGAATAAAACTTATACAAGTTAAACTTCTGCCATGTACAAACAACAGTTGTTTTTGTCCATCAAACATACCATTCCACCTTAAAAGACATGGGGCATTTCCCCAAAATTATAGCCATCCCCTTTAAGGCTTGAGGTGTGCAGTCTATAAACGTAACCTCAGTTTATTTCGTAGTCCATGCACGCGAGCTGAACATTGGTCTGGTTTCATCTTCATGATGACCCTCTGCAGAAATTCATATGTGTATTTCATTTTGCGAGGGTACTCAAGATTAAGGCAGTGTATTGTACCCATTAGCATAGCAAATCCAGTGGACACATCTTTGATTTCATGAAGAACAACTGCCTCCTCTACCACTAAAGCAATGTTGAAAATTTTATTAGGAAAAGCATCATGGAGAACACCATGTCCAATCAGAAGTCGAACGCGCGTTCCCTTCATGAAGACATCCAGGGTTTCACCATGAACCTAAAAGACATGGAGAAATTTAGTTTAAATTTATCATGACCAGACACTTTATTAAAACTATATGTAAACTTCATAGGTGTACAGTTAGACTGCAGTCTGGCTGTATCTAGTTAGCCCTTATATACTCTGTCCAACAATGGTCAGGACCACAACAGAACTACTACTACAGCATGTTGTACTGGTATAAGTGGACCAGACAGCAGTGCTGCTTGAGTTTTAAACCCCTTATTATCACTGCTGGATTGAGAAAAGTCCATGTACTAAACATTAAGCCAACAGCGTCCTGTGTTCACTGATGAAGGACAAGAGAAACTGTGAGTTACTATCTGAGGTGGACCAATGAGATAGGTGTGTCTAACAGAGTGGGCAGTGAGTGGACACAGGGTTTAAAACCTCAAGCAGCGCTGCTGTGACTGATCCACACTAATAGTGCAGACCAGTGCATGACCTGTCAGCACAAAGTCAACTGAAATGTCTAAATAAAGTCTTTTGAATTAATACCCCCATTATCTTAATGTGTAAATGTATTTTCTTACATCACACATCCTGATTATGTCAGTGGTATCCTCTGACAAGAAGCTTGGAAGACCAAGTAGGGCAGCTGTTCTTCTGTTTTGATTTGTGTCCTACATACAAATAGAGTGCACATAAACATAATTATCAAAATTCCTTATTTTAGTACATATTGGCGAGTACATTTTTATACGCACCTCCTTTTTAAGACACTGCATAACACTGCTAAGTGTCAATTTCCTGCTTTATGAAACAGTTGCCTTCAACCGCTCTATAAGTCTTGGCACGAAGGCATCCAGTCAATCTAGGAATGGCTGCAACAGGTCAGTGGTGATTATCTACAGAACTGTGCCTTTATCTGAAACAGATTTATAAGACAGCAGATTTGTCAATACATTTTGTTAATACTCTTCGGTACTTTGTCGAAACTAAAACATTCAAATCTTCTGTGGAAAACCTCCCTCACCACACTTTAGAGTATAACTTGCCGTCTATCTGTATATCCCTCTGGTGTGCTTAATGTAGGAGAGCTATGCAACGGAAAAACGAACTCTGACGGTAATAACTGAGCCAATCAACAATTATTTGAGGCTCGGATAAACAGAAAACCCATGGTAATGTCTACTATGCGGAACATTTCTCTTTCCACCACGCAAGAACTTAGCAAAACCATCACGTTTTATCAGCACAAATTCACCAAATCATAAAAATACACATTTAGCTACCTCCTCGCTGCCTTCGTGTTTTCAGCGGGAATTCCCCTTACTTCGCGAACTTTCCACACAACTCTCAGCGGAGTAATCTACAGTCTGCCTCAAATTAGTCCGGTGTGTCCCTCCGCCACTGGAATTAGACGACTACTGTTTTCTACACTTTCAAGGTTTCGGATTAAAATCATCTGTGGAAAATCTCCTTGACTTCAGAGTATAACTTTAAACCCACTGTATAATTCTCTGGTGTGCGTAACGTATTCAGAGCAAATAACGGCGAGCTGTGCAGCGGAAAAACGAACTCCGATGGTAATGATGACAGTTAGCATCAATTAACAATTATTCGAGGATTGGACAAACAGAAAAAAACATGGAAATGCTATCTAATATGCGGAATTATTCTCCTTTCCACATGCAATAAAGGGGCAACATCATTACTTTATCAGCAAAAAACACTATAAAAAATATACATTCACCTCCTCGCCGTCTTCGTGTTTTCAGCGGGAATTCACCTTCGTGAACATTCCACACAACGCTCAGCGGAGTAATCTACACTCTGCCTAAAATTAGTCCTTAGTCAGGTGTGTCGCTCCGCCACTGGAAGTAGTCAACACTGTCCATATTTTATCTGAAATATTATGTAAATATTTAACTGAATTTGAGGTTTATCCGGTGTGAAAACTGATAAGCATAATGTTTTAATTGTTTTCTACAAATTGTTCTGTAGAGTTAAAAAATGGCGCCAAGTGTTTAATAGATTCTCTGCATTGCCCCTCCTACCACTTTTTATTTATTTTTTCAACGTGTAACTTACAGACATGAGTTAAATGAACATTGACAGTGCAGACAAAACTCACAAATAGTCAAGACAATAGATTACTATAATTTTAAATCTGGAAAACCTAAAAACTTGAGTTCATTATTAAAAACTTGTAATGACATATTAAACTGAAGAGAAATAATAAGTTCACGTAACTTAATGAGGCTGTAATGTTTTACAGTGTGGGATTTAGAAGGAAACTTAAACGAAAGGATCTCACTGTCCACTTTTCCTTGGGACACGGCAGTATTTAAGGTGGCGTTTTAGTTTCCCGACGTGGTGTTGACCTACCTTTTGTTAATTTGCTGAGTGGCTTTCCACCAGCACATGCTAACACGCTAACTGCTGCTGAGTGATGTCACCGTCGTCATGGAAATAACTAAATTGCACAAAATTCATGCGGATTCTGAGGTTTTGCTGTTGATCCTTAACCCAGACCAGGGTCCGTTTATTCAGTACCACGGGTCTTACATTTGTTGTCAGCTGCTAATGAAACGTTTCTTCTGATTAAAATGTGTTCCTCCTGTTACTGCAGTAGCAGACTCTAGTGAGAAGGCTTTAAACTGAACGCCATAGCCGCACCATGCGATTGTGAATGTGTCCAGTTTTGTATAAACCGTTTCACACTCCTTCCAACTGTATCTTTGTAAACAACTTATTAATAGTTGAATCGAATAAAACTATATATCAGGGCTATGTTTCACGGCTTTGTTTTAAAGGTTGTATTCAGTCTTTGGCACAGAAATAAGGCATAAGACTGTGGTGAAGCACGGTACATAACACAAGAAGCGTTCAGTAGGAATGTCGCTACTCCGGGCCGGTCGTGATAAAAGGAAACACCATTTCTACCAAGCCCATGTGTCTTCACCGCAGTCTTAAACCTTCTTGTGCAGTCTGTGTACAGTGTGCAGGCATCTGTTTGCTGCAAATAATGACGCTGATGTGATTTTACTGTCTGGATTGATGTGACTACCTCTATTGGAAAGATGTCATGCAAAATGTCATTGTACCTGTGCACAGTGACAATAAAGTTTCTGTCGATCTGAGGGAGGCAAACTGTTTAACTCACATCAGTCCAAATAGTGTTGTTCTTCTTTATGAAAAGATGCTGAACTCTGAGGTGTATTTTGACAGTAAATGGGAGATATATGACTGTCTGTGAGGAGTGTGGTGTGTTCTCCCTGTGTCTGTGTGGGTTTCCTCCGGGTGACTGTCTGTGAGGAGTGTGGTGTGTTCTCCCTGTGTCTGTGTGGGTTTCCTCCGGGTGACTGTCTGTGAGGAGTGTGGTGTGTTCTCTCTGTGTCTGTGTGGGTTTCCTCCGGGTGACTGTCTGTGAGGAGTGTGATGTGTTCTCCCTGTGTCTGCGTGGGTTTCCTCCAGGTGACTGTCTGTGAGGAGTGTGGTGTGTTCTCCCTGTGTCTGTGTGGGTTTCCTCCGGGTGACTGTCTGTGAGGAGTGTGGTGTGTTCTCCCTGTGTCTGTGTGGGTTTCCTCCGGGTGACTGTCTGTGAGGAGTGTGGTGTGTTCTCCCTGTGTCTGTGTGGGTTTCCTCCGGGTGACTGTCTGTGAGGAGTGTGATGTGTTCTCCCTGTGTCTGCGTGGGTTTCCTCCAGGTGACTGTCTGTGAGGAGTGTGGTGTGTTCTCTCTGTGTCTGCGTGGGTTTCCTCCAGGTGACTGTCTGTGAGGAGTGTGGTGTGTTCTCCCTGTGTCTGTGTGGGTTTCCTCCGGGTGACTGTCTGTGAGGAGTGTGGTGTGTTCTCTCTGTGTCTGTGTGGGTTTCCTCTGGGTGACTGTCTGCGAGGAGCGTGGTGTGTTCTCTCTGTGTCTGCGTGGGTTTCCTCCGGTTGACTGTGAGGAGTGTGGTGTGTTCTCTCTGTGTCTGCTTCGGTTTCCTCCGTGTGCTCCGGTTTCCTCCCACGCTCGGAAAACACACGTTGGTAGGTGGATTGGCGACTCAAAGTGTCCGTAGGTGTGAGTGTGTGAGTGAATGTGTGTGTGTGTGTTGCCCTGTGAAGGACTGGCGCCCCCTCCAGGGTGTATTCCCGCCTTGCGCCCAATGATTCCAGGTAGGCTCTGGACCCACCGCGACCCTGAACTGGATAAGAGTTACAGATAATGAATGAATGAATGGGAGATATATATTAGTGAGTGTTTCATTGTGATCAAAATCATACTGAGACACATGTGATGGGCCTCTATGCAGCAGCTGGAAGTGAAGAAACCCTGTGTTGGTCCGAGGAGGTGGTGAAACAAGTGCAGTTTTAAACCAATACCCCACCACCACCACCACTCCCCCCACTGTGGGGCAGCTACAATTATCTCTGTACATGACATTCAGCGTTTACAAATGGCAATAAATATTTCTACACCCTACGAAAATAGTAAAATGCAAAGTAAAGTGCCACATTGCCACAGCCTTTAAAGCAATACTAGGTCGAATTTTCACCTTAAAATTACAGATTCAGGATCACTGTGATGTTTCACTGAGCTATAATTCAGAGAATAAAGCCTCTTTCTTTGATACTCCAGGCCCAGCACTGCAGAAACTGCACTATGTACATTTTGTAGGAGGGTAGGAAACCACTCACCACCCTCTCCCCTCCCCCTAGATTTCAGGACAGTGCTGTAAACGTGAATTACACTCTGCAACTGTAGCGAAGTGCAAAAGCAAACTTATGGTTGGCAAATGCTTTCAATCAGGTTGTGTGACTGCTGAAGACTTTTACACACCACTGGTATATTCCCTTATTGCAGCCCCATCCATTCAAACAAGGAGTGTCTCAGCCAAAACTGCGTGAACTGCAAAGACAAACATCATAAGTTGCCCTCAGGGAAAAAGCCGAAAAACGCAGGCCTTTTAAAATGGGCACAAAACAGCTGAGAAACACAATGTTTAGAGGAAAACAGCCAAAGGTCAGTGTTTTGCGGTAGTCACGGGCTGCAGGGACGAGAGGAAGTGGCCAGCACTTCTCCCCGATGAACCAAAGCTGATGTGGTTTGAGTGTTTCAGCTGGAAGTGCGCTACAGACCTCTTCATGTCGACTGGATGGTCCTCCTTCTCAAGAAACATGTGCATGTTCTCTTATGACGCAAATCTGAGAGGTCACCTGAGGGTCAGCACGTGGAAATGATGTGGGCAAACACACACACACACACACCACATTCATCACCAGCACCAAAAACAAAGCTCATCTCTCTCAGCGCACATAACTGTGGACTGCGGCTCAATGGAAGTCTTTTCCAGGTGCTTTCAATCAACTCAGAGCCGTGTGGACAATATCTTCAACATCTGCAGCTCCCAAAGCCTCCATTTCCTTCTCCAGGGCTTCAACAAAGTGGGTCAGTAATGCTCTGTAACATTAAAACAACAGACGTAGTCATTGTTAGAGACTGTAATATACCTCGGGAAGTGTAGGGGGCGATATTTATAATAGTATGTCTTTTTAAATCGCTCCACGATGCTCTGTAACCACTATATGACACCTGGGTTCTCTGCTCGAAGCAGAGGTTTATTCTTTTTCCAACATTAGGAGGTCTCTCCACCCTCCAAATGTCTCCAGATGCTGTTTCTCAGCTGTGGCTCAGTGAGAAAAGGTCTGAGCTACGTAGGACAAGGACGCGATGTTTTTTCCCATTTACTGAGCCAGGGCTGTGTGTAAACACCAGACATTTCTCCAGTGCCTTTTTCCAGCAGCAAACGGTGAGGAAACATTTTATAAATTGTTTTGGATTAAAATCAAACACATCACTATTAGAGGACCCTTTAGAGTGGTTCCTCTCGGTCTTGGGGTTGTTTTTTGATACCGAATCCTTCAGCGTCCTTCTTTAGGCGGCTGCGAAAATGTTTTCATTCATATTTATATCATTCGCTTATTGATTGTCTGTAAGCGCTTATCCAGTTCAGGGCGGCGGAGGGTTCGGCTGCAAGGCAGGAACACACCCTGGAGGGGGCGCCAGTCCTTCATAAGGTGACACACACTCACAGATTCACTCCTACAGACACTTTTCAGTCACCAATCCACCTACCATCATGTGTTTTTGGACCATGGAAGGAAACCCACGCAAACACGGGGAGAACACACCAAACTCCTCACAGACAGTCACCCGGCGCGGGATTTGAACCCACAACCTCCTGGAGCTGTGACAGAGACACTACCTCATTCATTCATTCATTGTCTGTAACCCTTATCCAGTTCAGGGTCGCGGTGGGTCCAGAGCCTACCTGGAATCATTGAGTGCAAGTTGGGAATACACCCTGGAGGGGGCGCCAGTCCTTCACAGGGCAACACAGGCACACACACACCTACGGACACTTTTGAGTTGACAATTCACCTAACAACGTGTGTTTTTGGACTGTGTAAGGAAACCCACGCAGACACAGTGAGAACACACCACACTCCTCACAGACAGTCATCCGGAGGAAACCCACGCAGACACAGGGAGAACACACCACACTCCTCACAGACAGTCATCCGGAGGAAACCCATGTAAACACAGGGAGAACACACTACACTCCTCACAGACAGTCACCCGGAGGAAACCCACGCAGATACAGGGAGAACACACCACACTCCTCACAGACAGTCACCCGGAGGAAACCCATGTAGACACAGAGAGAACACACCACACTCCCCACAGACAGTCACCCGGAGGAAACCCACGCAGACACAGGGAGAACACACGACACTCCTCACAGACAGTCACCCGGAGGAAACCCACGCAGACACAGGGAGAACACACCACACTCCTCACAGACAGTCACCCGGAGGAAACCCACGCAGACACAGGGAGAACACACCACACTCCTCACAGACAGTCACCCGGAGGAAACCCACGCAGACACAGGGAGAACACACCACACTCCTCACAGACAGTCACCCGGAGGAAACCCACGCAGACACAGGGAGAACACACCACACTCCTCACAGACAGTCACCCGGAGGAAACCCACGCAGACACAGAGAGAACACACCACACTCTTCACAGACAGTCACCCAGGGTAGGATTCGAAACCACAACCTGCAGGACCCTGAAGCTGTGACAGAGACACTACCTGCTGAGCTCATTTATAAAAATATCTAAAATGACAGTACATTTTTTATTTGCATCCTGCGTTTGTGTCTGCAATCTAGAAGAAGACTGTGAGGCTGTTGTTTTGAGTATAATCTTGATTTATAGGGTGTTTTGGAAAGACCATCCGTGTTATTGTCATTATCTTTCTGATGTTCAACCCATGCCTCGAGCCAAACACAACCAAAACCCCATGTAAATGTATTCATTACATAACTGTGGTGTGTAAGTATGCGGTAACTCTGAAATCTCCGCAAAATGACAGCAATAACTACAGACTGCTGGGCGTTAAAGTCAGAAGGAGGGTGAAATGAGCAGTCGGGAGGGCCTGCAGATGCTAGAATCCATCCATCTTGGTTTAACTGGAGGTAGTAAAGCAACCCTGTGATTCACAGCAGTGCCGGCTTATTCATTTTTGTGATACAGGGCTATAGCTCCTAGTCCACTTACTCATCCCTGATTTGGAATGAATTAGGCTCGGAGAAGACAGCGAGCACTCCCCCCATCCCTTTTTTGACCTAGATAGCATTCAACAGTGAACACGTTGCCTTCCTCCTCCCTCTCCCCCTCTCCCTCTCTTTAACCTTCCCTCCCTCCCTCAGCCTCTCCCTTTCACTCTTTTTTGTCTCAACCACTCTCGCATTGTTGAACCCATACTCAACGCAGGCTCGTGCTCAGTGTCTAAATGTCAAGGGAGCAGCACATGATTGTGTTATTGAGCTTCTACACGTTCAAAACTCAACACACATCCAAAAAGGCTCACGACGCTCACGTTGGCTTTTTTCCAGACTCTAACTTTATGTCACGGCGTGGATAAGCGCGTAGACTGACCGGAAATATGAATATCAGCACCTTTAAAGGCTTAGCTCAACAGAAACCCCTCCATTACACTGCTTCCCTCCCACGTGTGGCCTGTTTCACCATTTTCTTGACAAGCCCGACACCCAGCGGTCAGCGGCGGCACTGCAGCATGTAAAACTAGTGCAGAGGGATTAGGCTCTCGAACGAGAATTAAATCTGCGAAGAGATATCGCACAGAAAAGAGGATTTTGGTGCGTGGACATGTGTTAGGAATTATTACAGAGAGAAGTGTTCTGTCTCTGTGTGGAAGCCTGTTTCTGCCACTGGGGAAAACAATACATCGGCTTTTATCTCATCGTAACAGTGAGAGAGGGTCCCATGTTGATGATTTACTGGTCTGGAGGACCTTCTGAGGAAAGTTAAAGAACAGAGTGAACAGATGGGTCTCCAGCTCAGCGTAAAGAAGGCAGGAGTCACGACGACTAACTTTACCACTTATGGAGAAGATGTGGATGCGATGGACGGCTTCTCCGTACTTGGATCCATAACAACCCAGGATCCATCGGTCAGAACGTGACCCAGACTGACCCTCAGATGTGATGATGTGTCTGTAAAGATCAGACTACGATCTTCTCTGGTTTTATGTGGACAATAAAAAGCAGGAGAGGAGGAGTATTGACTCTAATCCTGACACAATATGAGAAGAACCTGTTCAGCCTTTAACCTTTTCACAACAATGCTGCTTCTAGTCTTTGGTTAAGTTTCTCCATAAGCCTCTAAAGGCCACACTGAAGCCTGCTTGTTTTACTCCATTTGACCACGACCAGTGTTTATTAAAACTTTCACATTTCAAATGTTATTTTCCCAAAACAACAGGGAGAAGGTATTTAAAAAAACATGGAATCATAACATATTATTAAACATGGTAAATGTTACTTGAATGTTACTAGAGAAACAAGGACACTGTTAATGATGTGAAGCACAACAGCGCCCCCTTGAGGCGGCTGTAATTTGTAACTGGCAATAATTCCCCTGTAGAGGTGATTTGTCTCTTTATTTCGTTCTTTTGAATAAAACCTTAGGGTTGTGAAAGTTTAAAGTAAATCTCAGTGGCGTCTGGAAACAAAAGACAAAAGATGTGTGTGAATGTGTGTGGGCTCAGAAATACTCTCCTCTACACAAAGGAGGCACTGCAGAAGAAGTTTGGGGACCACTGCTCTAACAAACCGAATGGGTTTCAGGTGAAGAATGAATTTGAATGAGTTTGACCTTTTTTAATTTGAAAACTTTATAAACAATTTATTGAGAAGGAGTATGTCTTTCAGTCTTTACTATTGTCTTTATGAGTATGGAGTAATTATCCAGCTCTGTCGCTCATTAGGGGCAGCACGGTGGAGCAACAGGTAGTGTCTCTGTAACAGCTCAAGGGGCCTGGAGGTTGTGGGTTCGAATCCCGCTCCGGGTGACTGTCTGTGAGGAGAGTGGTGTGTTCTCTCTGTGTCTGTGTGGGTTTCCTCCGGGTGACTGTCTGTGAGGAGTGTGGTGTGTTCTTCCTGTGTCTGCGTGGGTTTCCTCTGGGTGACTATCTGTGAGGAGTGTGGTGTGTTCTCCCTGTGTCCGCGTGGGTTTCCTCCGGGTGACTGTCTGTAAGGAGTGTGGTGTGTTCTCCCTGTGTCTGCGTGGGTTTCCTCTGGGTGACTATCTGTGAGGAGTGTGGTGTGTTCTCCCTGTGTCCGCGTGGGTTTCCTCCGGGTGACTGTCTGTGAGGATTGTGGTGTGTTCTCCCTGTGTCTGCATGGGTTTCCTCCGGGTGACTGTCTGTGAGGATTGTGGTGTGTTCTCCCTGTGTCCGTGTGGGTTTCCTCCGGGTGACTGTCTGTGAGGAGTGTGGTGTGTTCTCCCTGTGTCTGCGTGGGTTTCCTCTGGGTGACTGTGAGGAGTGTGGTGTGTTCTCCCTGTGTCTGCATGGGTTTCCTCCGGGTGACTGTCTGTGAGGATTGTGGTGTGTTCTCCCTGTGTCTGCATGGGTTTCCTCCGGGTGACTGTCTGTGAGGATTGTGGTGTGTTCTCCCTGTGTCTGCATGGGTTTCCTCCGGGTGACTGTCTGTGAGGATTGTGGTGTGTTCTCCCTGTGTCCGCGTGGGTTTCCTCCGGGTGACTGTCTGTGAGGATTGTGGTGTGTTCTCCCTGTGTCCGCGTGGGTTTCCTCCGGGTGACTGTCTGTGAGGAGTGTGGTGTGTTCTCCCTGTGTCTGCGTGGGTTTCCTCCGGGTGACTGTCTGTGAGGAGTGTGGTGTGTTCTCTCTGTGTCTGCGTGGGTTTCCTCCGGGTGACTGTATGTGAGGAGAGTGGTGTGTTCTCTCTGTGTCTGTGTGGGTTTCCTCCGGGTGACTGTCTGTGAGGATTGTGGTGTGTTCTCCCTGTGTCTGCATGGGTTTCCTCCGAGTGACTGTCTGTGAGGATTGTGGTGTGTTCTCCCTGTGTCTGCATGGGTTTCCTCCAGGTGACTGTCTGTGAGGATTGTGGTGTGTTCTCCCTGTGTCTGCATGGGTTTCCTCCAGGTGACTGTCTGTGAGGATTGTGGTGTGTTCACCCTGTGTCTGCGTGGGTTTCCTCCGGGTGACTGTCTGTGAGGAGTGTGGTGTGTTCTCCCTGTGTCTGCGTGGGTTTCCTCCCATGCTCCAAAAAACACATGTTGGTAGGGGGATTGGCGACTCAAACTTGTCCCTAGGTGTGAGTGTGTCGCCCTGTGAAGTACTGGTGTCCCCTCAGGGTGTGTTCCTGCCTTGCGCCCAGTGACCCTGCACTGGATAAGGGTTACAGACAATTAATGAATATTACTCATCATATTAGCAGAAATGCTATCTAGAATTTATACTGACTTTAACTATGTTGTAATCACTGGGGATTTTAATATTCTCAGGGATGTGCCCTTAAATAAAACCACTCTTGAGGTTATGAGTGTGTGTGAGTCCCGATCTTGATTTGATTATTTTAGAACTTGCAGATGTTAAAAGCTTTAAGTTCCTGATGTGGCTGTCTCTGATCTCTGTGGTGTATATTGCAAAGTGTTATTTTATACAAGAACACTCAGTGAAAAGCAAACACTAACTGAATGTTATCTCACTGCTGGCCCTGCCGTGTCCTCCACAGAGCTGATACAGTCCAAACACAACCCTCCACCCTGCCACACTTACAGACATGGGGACTGGGCAGTTACACTCAGAGCTAAACCCTGAATGGGATCTGGTTGCAGCAGAAGTTACTAAAATCGTGTCAGGTAGGATTAAGGCTCCCTGGAGGAAGACTCCAGCTATTTTAGAACTTAAGCTGGATTGCAGACTGCGCGAGAGGAGGTGGCGAAAGTGAAAATTGGAAGTACATTTTGTGATGTATGTAACTACATTGAGGAAATGCAACAGTGAAATGAATATTAATCTTTAATAAATAATATGATAATATTAATTTGTATAGCAGTTTTCATGCATAAATTCAGCTCTAATTGCTTTACAGAGTTTCTATGAGACAACACTATACAGTACCACATTTAAAATCACAATATAAATATATAAAACACATAGCTGCAGGGTCCTGGAGGTTGTGGGTTCGAGTCCTACTCCGGGTGACTGTCTGTGAGGAGTGTGGTGTGTTCTCTCTGTGTCTGCGTGGGTTTCCTCCATGTGACTGTCTGTGAGGAGTGTGGTGTGTTCTCTCTGTGTCTGCGTGGGTTTCCTCCATGTGACTGTCTGTGAGGAGTGTGGTGTGTTCTCTCTGTGTCTGCGTGGGTTTCCTCCAGGTGACTGTGAGGAGTGTGGTGTGTTCTCCCTGTGTCTGCGTGGGTGGACAAACCCTTACAAACAATGAAAGAATGAATGAATAAAGGAATTGATGTTTATTTTTACACATTTTTTCTAAACTAGTCAAAGAGATGCTGGTTTAAATTCACAACACAGTGCTCTGTACAAACAAACTTCTGGGAGTAATGAGGGGTTAAATGTAGGCTATAAACTGTTAAATGCATTAGTAGCTGAAGGAGAGAGAGGGGGAGTCTGTGGCTGCAGTAACAGATTGGCTGTAATCTCCAGGAGCAGCAGGTTCCTGAAAGATTTTGGTAATCCTGAGCTCAAGTGTCCTGGACAGCAGAGCAGCAGAGGAGAGGGATTTTCTAACCCCTGTCCACTCCCTCACAAAGTCTACAGCAATCTCTGAACACGCCTGGACAGCAGCAACATTTTACCAATTACTACATAAATACACCTTTCAGCCACAACATTAAAACCACCTCCTTGTATCTGTACTCAGTGTCCATACTCACAGCGCCACTGACCACACAGGAGCACTCTGCAGTTCTACAATTACCACTCACTGTAATCCATACTTGATCAGACCTCTTCCCCCCTGTTCCTCAGCGCTCAGGACCCCCACAGAGCAGGTGTGATGTGGTGGTGGATCATTCTCAGCGCTGCAGTGACACTGACGTGGTGGTGGTGTGTTAGTGTGTGTTGTGCTGGTGTAGAGTGGATCAGACACAGCAGTGCTGCTGGAGTTTTTAAACCCTGTGTCCACTCTCTGTCCACTCTGTGAGACACTCCTCCCTCGTTGGTCCACCTTGTAGATGTAGAGTCAGAGACAGTAGCTCATCTGTCGCTGCACAGTGTGTGTCTCTTTACATATTTCACCCTCCACAGCATTTGAGTGTCATTAACATTGCTGTTTGTCAAAGTCTACCCAGAATCATTGGGTACAGGGCAGGAACTCACACTTAACAGAGCACCAGCCCATCACACACTCACACCCACACACACACACACCACACACGTGGACAGTTTCACACACTCACCCAGTCACTCACACCCACACACACATGGACAGTTTCACACACTCACCCAGTCACTCACACCCACACACACACACACCACACACACGTGGACAGTTTCACACACTCACCCAGTCACTCACACCCACACACACACAAACCACACACACGTGGACAGTTTCACACACTCACCCACTCATTCACACACACAAATCACATACACATGGGGACAGCGTCACACAGGCACTCCATCTACCAGACTGTGTGTCTGGACTGTGGGAGGAAAGCACCCAGAGGAAACCCACACAGACACATGGAGAACACACCACACAGACAGTGACCCGAGATGCGGATTGAACAATGTTGGAACAACACGACCTGCCGCGCCACTGTGTCTCTCCTTTGGTCAGTTTGGATAGATTCTTTGTTTTAAGGAAGTGTGAGTTTTGATGTGATGCTGAAACACAGAGTTCATTTCCCTTTTAACACCAGACAAACTTCACCCTGTGCCTCTCTCTGGCCTCAGACGCAGCTGCAGATTTATCACAGCATTCTCCAGTTGAGCCCAGACGTGGACATGCCCCTGATACGCTGAGGTAAACAAGACCGTGATTTATGAAAATAACACAACAACTGCTATCGATGTATGTATTGATTCTCTGATGTAAACACTAGCGTGAAATCTGTTCACTGAATAAGTCATGGCCTCTGCGCTGCATTTCCATGTCTCATTGTTGCTCCTGGGGTCCACTGTGGTCATTTAAGTTCATTTATCATTTTATACTCATTTTGAATTACAGTGTCCTGACCTTTCTGACCATTCATTAACCTTCATTACATTTGGAAAAAAATAGCAGAATTCACTTTTACATCAACGTCTTGAAATCAAGGGGGAGAGGGTGGTTTCCTGCTCTCCTCCAAAGTTTCCCAGTAAACAAGGGACGTCCCTGAACGTTCAAAATAGGTCTAAAAGTAGTCTGTCCGTCAAGGACTTATTTTAAACGTTAATGGACGTCCAAAATCCATCTTAATAAGTTAGTTAAGTGGTGACCAATCGATAACGTCAGTGGACGTCCAAAATGCGTTTTATACAAGTCATTTATTTCGGGACCAATTAATAACGTCAGTGGACGTCCAAAATACGTCTAACAGTCGTCTTTTCAATGTCTGTGTTTGGACGTCTTTTCAACTTTCATTTTCAACCTTAAGAGAACGTTGATTAGACGGCAGTCATTACGTTATTTCAACGTTGAATCAACGGCTAATTGTTTACTGGGTACATACACACTTAAAAATGATGGTTCTACAAGGGTTGTTATTTTGGTAAAGAAAGGGGTTCTATACGGAACCCTGAACACTTGAAGAACCTTTGGCATGAAGTATTTTTCGCATCATGAAGGGGTTCTTCAGACTGATGGAGAATGTGTCTTTTAGAACAGGGTTCTAAACGGCACCAAACACAGTTCCTTTATTGTTATGATGTCAGGCTTTTAGCAACAGAAGAACCATTTTTGGTGCCATATAGAACCCTCTATAGCACATTCTCTGAAGAACCCTTTCACGATTTGAGGAACACTTCATCATACCAAGGGTTCTTCAAGTATTCAGTGTTCTGTATAGAATAACTAACCTTTTTCTTTACCAAAGAACCCTTGTAGAACCATCATTTTTAAAAGTGTAGTGCAGTTTCTGCAGTGCTGAGCCCGGAGTAGCAACGACAGAGGCTCCCTATTACATTGCTATTTCTTTAAGTGCTATAAATAAATAAATAAATAAATAAATAAATAGCGGCAGAAAGCCTGCAGGATGTTTTGGTTTTGTGTGATGTGGTGTAACTGTATAGTGCGCAATTTCAAATGCTGCCTCAGTCATTTACTCTCCACAGTATTAAACAGCTAGTACACTGCCCCCTAGTGCCCTCGAGCTGTCAGAGATTCAGCAACTCAAACTATTTTAAATATGGCCACCTATATGAGGGGGACCCACTCTAAGAAGCATAAACTGGTTCATTCAGGGACTATGAAGCAGTTTGAATAATCATTTCATGTGCCTTGCACTTCCTGTTTGCTGCTCTTCTGGTGGTAAAACTTACCGACTGCCCTTTTAAAACCATAAAGTGTTTAAGAATAACAGTGAAAACCTCATATTCTTCCTAACAATGTCAAAATGAGATGTATGAGACATATAAGATTTCACCTACCAAGACATGATTTTTTCTGTGTAAGTATGAAGTAATTTGACAAAGAACAATAGCCCGTGGTTGGTCTGAGACTCTGAGTAACATGATGTTAAATTTTACAGATGACTGTGATAATGCATTTGTTCAGTTGAGCAACAAAGGCCTCAGTGAATCAGCCTCTGTACACTTTAAACTGTTTGTTTAAGCTGTTTTGGCTTGGAGCCTTGAGTCAGGAGAGTAATGTACATAATCAGATGCTTACACCTGCAACAGAGCAGCTTTCGCCAAAACCTCACACCTACACACACACACACACACACACACACACACACACACCTGCAGAATTAAAACCACAATACAGCTGGGGAGAAACTAGTTATATTTACTCAGCTACTCGTACCTACTGGTATCATTGTGTGTCAGTCATGAACACACCCTGGACAGCACACCGACTCATTACTGGTTTTATATATTATATTATATTACAAACCTGAGGACCTTCATTCATTCATTTTGTGCAGGCCATTCACCTTGTTCAGTGTCACTGTGGTTCTGGAGTCTACCCAGAATCATTGAGAACAAGCCAGGAACACTCCCACTCCTAACGACTGAAGAACAGGGTGAGATGGGTATAACAAAGTATGCAGAGCAACAGGTGGACTACAGTCTCTAATTGTAAAACCACAAAGTGCGCCTGTGTGGTCAGTGGAGCTGAGAAGTCATCTTAATTCTATGGCTTGACTGGTGTATATGTTTATTACATTGTTTTATATTATATTAACTAATATAATAACAGTAATATTGCTAATAATTATGCTAACATAAAAAAATATTTTGTATTTTATCAAGTAAACGTATGGCGGCACGGTGGCGCAGCAGGTAGTGTCGCAGTCACACAGCTCCAGGGGCCTGGAGGTTGTGGGTGTGAGGAGTGACTGTCTGTGACTGTCTGTGAGGAGTTGGTGTGTTCTCCCCGTGTCTGCGTGGGTTTCCTCCGGGTGCTCCGGTTTCCTCCCACAGTCCAAAAACACACGTTGCAGGTGGATTGGCGACTCGAAAGTGTCCGTAGGTGTGAGTGAATGTGTGTGTCTGTGTTGCCCTGTGAAGGATTGGCGCCCCCTCCAGGGTGTATTCCCGCCTTGCGCCCGATGATTCCAGAGGTAGGCTCTGGACCCCCCGCGACCCTGAACTGGATAAGGGTTACAGATAATGGATCAAGTAAACGTACTTGAGCAGATGTAATAACTACTTATTATATACTATAATGCCTAATAAACGTGTGTAAAACTACAAATATTCATAGCACAAATAATCAAAGATATGAATATTTTATATATATATATATATTACTAAAAAATTAAAAAATTTAAAATTATATAAATGTATTTATTTTTTATTAATTATATAAAGTAAAATAAAATATATTATTTATTTTAAATATCCAATTAGTATTTAATGTGAAGAAGAAAGCCGTGTGAAAGGAGCAACAGTATGCGCTATGCTAGTGCAAATACACTACACATTTGAAAAAACTGATTGTATACATATTATAGAATGATATGAACTATAAGAACAATAAGGTTTCAATAATATACAACTCTGCAAATAATTATTATTTTGAAGTTATCCAATTTTACCAAATAAATATACTGGAATATATGTATCTAACTAGCCACTAGCCAGTAGCCAGTATCATGTTTTGATAACTACAGCAACGGTGCGCGTTCCCGACTCGACTGTGCTGGCGCGCGTTCACGAGGCGGCGCTACTGGTGCGCGTTCATGAGCCTCTCGCCATAGAAAACAAAGCTATCTGCGCGGCTCCCCATTAAGTGAAGCGGAGCTCGGCAGTGTGTGTGTGTTAGACCTGAAAACAACAGAGCAGAGCCGAGAAGATGGATTTAAAGGCCTCGGTGGTGTTCTGAGGGGATCGAGGAGGACCTTGAACGGCGTTGTAGATCTCCGAGGGGCTTTGTCTATTTTGTGTGTGTTTATGTGTGCATTTAGGAAAGCTAACGTTATAGAAGCTAAGCCGAGATCTGAACAACGACGAGTGGTGGAGAGAGAGGGAGAGACGGGGAACAGAGACCAGAACAAAAACCCTTCGCCATGTCGTTATCAGACGGGCTTTAGCTGTTGAAGAAAGGCGGCGGCGTACGATCGGGAAAGTGGAAAAATACTCATTTTCCAGCGTGTTTTTTCACTTCAGGGATAAAGCCACTGACTGTTTGTCCTCGGCGACATGGCGGAGCAAAGCTACTCTTGGTGAGTGCGGCATTTATTGGCTTCGAAATCCAGGTTGTGGTTGGAACTCTCCGTTCCACCTTAAATGGTGCGGCAGTTACATTCAAGTACCAGGCGCCTGAATGCAACTGCCGCACCATTTAAGGTGGAACTGGGAGATGAAACCAGAGCCCAGTGAACGCGAGTCCAACTGAAGCGTTTTGCTTCTTTTACACTATTGTAAACACCATGTACTCATGGAAGACACACCAAGCGTGTGATTTATATCCACTTTTTTGTGTTGTCACATTTGTATGTTCACAAAATACGCCACCATTTTAACGTTTGTTCTACACGAAGGCGTTGTTTTGCTAAGCTAAGGTAACCGAACGTCCAGCTAAAAAAACCAAACACAAAACGCATTTCACTCATTAAAACCAACCTTACAGAAAACACAGAGAGGAAAACGACCTTGTAAACACGCCAAGAAGTTTAAGCTGTGTCTCTTAATTTAAAAAGCGACGTGTTTTTGTGTGTGTTTTGCTTGTAGGTAGCGTTAAGCCACAAAGATTTAGCTTAGCTAACGTTACAGATATTCGTTTGTGAAATTAGCATTTTATGGTATTTAACCATTTGGTTCTTTACACAGCTTCACATTTGTGTTTGTCGTCCGTTTTGATAATGAGAGTTAGTATAATGTTAAACAGCGCTCGCCTTAACATTGTTGGAATGTATTTCTTTATTTCACTTTTAACAGTGTGTTTGTGTTGGTACACACACACACACACAAACAAACACACAAATGGGATCATTCATCATTTATTTAGTTTATCATCAAGGGGTTGAAATTTAATTGTTATTGAATTGCCATTATATTGTATGGATGCCCTTTGGATCAGTGCTGAAACACTTATTACTTCAACACGAATGGGTCTGCATTTGTTAGATTTGTGATGTCACAATAACGCCAATATTAGAATGACATATGTGGTTAATTTTCTATAAACAGTGTATACGGCATGGTGTTTGTTACACAGGTACAATAATATGCCACATATACTGAAATGTGGTGCCATGAGGTCCTGGGTGCGAGCCTTAGCCACGGTGCTTGTGCTTTTCTGCTCTCGGTGCCAGTCCCTGTGGGTTTAGTACCACTTACTATGCTATGTATTATGAATGATCATACACAGGCAAAGCAGTGAGCGTTGACTCCTCCGGGGCCATTGGGTCTTGGGTTCGAGACTCGCTTGTGGTCAGTGTCCATTTGGAGTTTGGTGTGTTGTCCTCACGTCTGTTACTCAACTCAAATGGGAGGGTTGTGTGCTGAAGTAGGATCGGTCAATTTAAGAAACTCTGATTGACATAATCTTGCCTAAATCGATAGTATTGATTTATCTTTTAATTCCTTTCATCCCTTTTTTTCTTTGTTGTTAACTCTGTTAATATAATCATGTACCGCCCCCTAAAACCACACTACCGCACATGTGGTCATGTGATTCTACCTCATCCAATCAGAAACATGGAGGAGAACCTCAACACAGAGGCTGACAGAGCAACGTTTACCAAAGAAACATGCCGTCTGTTGTTTGGACAGGTTTTGACTTTACGTTTACTTTATGTTCAGTGTCATCTGCACTAAACACTGACCAAATTGAAAGGTATGGCTGGTGATTCACTGGGTGACCCCTTGCTGGAGCTTCTGAAATAGAAACAGCGTGTAGTACGGTGATATGTAAACACTACTTGTTGAAGCGGTGTTTAATTATTGTATATCCAGAATGTGAGGAGAATTCACGCACAATGATATTGACACGTTATAAGCACTATATACCGTATTGGTATTGGACAGATACATACGTTTGACCTATATTGTAAACCTGTGAACGAGTGTGAGTTTTCTGAGGTCTGAGAAGTATTACATTTCTGAAGTGCAACAGCTGTTAAAAGGGACATTTTCTTCCTCTTCACCACAAAGGAACATAGGTCTGTTTCTTAGTGAAATGTGTGTGACCTGGTTTGGTCAAAAGCCAACAACCCCCACAGCATTGTTCTCCCCCTGTGTAAACAGCCCTATTCACACATTCAGCGCCTGTTCCTTTAAATGATAATGAGCCACTCGGTGTTCACCCTGCCCCCGAGCGCACAGCAGTGGGGAGCAGAAGCTCTGTTTTTTTTTTCCTCTTTCTTCTCATTCTTGTTTTCTCAGTTTTTACTCAGTGCTCTTATTTCTCTGCGCTGGTTGTGTCTGTTTTGCTGCATTTAACCTTGTCATTTATGCACTCTGTGGGTCCAGCGCTGTGATTGGATGGACTCAGAAGAGGAGGAGAATTTATTCTAAAGTCTCTGCATATTTTTAAACGTTGGCAGCCCACATAAAACTGACTGGGTTGCTTATTTCACAGTGTGTGGTTTGGTGGCCTCCAGACCCATACATTAATGTTCAGATGTCCTGTTAATATTATTTATTTTTTCTTAAATTCCTTTTAAATGTAACGACATATTACAAAACTGGACAAAATATAAATTATGACTTCCTTGTAATGTGGGTGTCTGCACATTTCATTTCCTGCGTGTTAAACATGAGTGTATATGAGCTTCAGCATCAGCAGATATCTGGACAGAAGTGGATATTGCATTGACCCACAATTCTCATATCCAGGCCACATCGCTGCGTATGGCCCTTTGCCATTAACATCAGTTTGTATCTGGAGCTGTGGAACCTGCTGGTGGTCGCTTCTTTTAGCCTTCTGTCGAGTGCAATAATTGCAGGTTTAGCTTGTTAAAAACCAGATGGAGCAGTGTAGGATAACCCCCCCCCCTTTCTTTACAGGACACCACTGCCAAATGTTAATTTATCTGTTTTTGAAATGAAAGTATATATATTTAATTGAGGCTTTATTTTAAAATATTTGGGACTGTTTTTTAAAGGGGCACTTATTCAGAGGACGTTAATGTGCGTATATGGAGCCCACCAACCCTCATACAACTCAGAGAACTGTGGGATAAAACAAGTTGTGTTCTGATTTTGTGCTGTGTCTTATGTGGATTGTGGGCACCGAGTCTCTCCGTTCACAGCAATGGACCTGCATTTATGAACGCACAAAGAAGAGGTTAAACGCAGCAAAACAGACAACGAGCGTGAAGTAAGAGCACTGAGTAAATACAAGAACAGAGAAGAAAGAGAACAGAGTGAAAACGGCTAAAAACCAGAGCTTCTGCTCCTCGCTCCTCACTGCTGTGCGCTCGGGGGCGGGGTGAACAGCGAGTGGCTCATCATCATTCAAAGGAACAGGTGCTGAAAGAATAGGGCTGTTTACACAGGGGGAGAACACTGCTGTGGGGTTTGGACCAAAGCGGGTCACAGACGTTTCACTAAGACCCAGAACTGTGTTCCACTGTGGAACAAGTGGAGAACAAGCCCCCCCTTAAAATGCTGGGCTTTATTGCGCGTTAGTGTCCAACAGCAATCTGAACTTTAGTTGTAGCCGTAATAAAATGCTGCGGTCATAACCAAGAAGGAAAAATGAATTTAAACACCACTTCAATTCTAGATGCTGTTGTTTTATTAAAGGCAGCTGTAGAAAAAAGGAATGCCATGTCCTAAGCCTTCAGCACAGACTTCTGAGTTTTTGTTTGTGTGTGTACTCACTATGGAATACGTGGATAACTCAAGGTTGCACGGTCCTGCGCGATATTGCTTATCTTTCCTATTTTCGGCTCTGTCTTATTGGTAGAAGGCAATAACCTATTCCCCACTTTTAACATAAATAAAGTGCAAACCAGACAAATTTTATTCAATAAACTCCTGTCACAAGCCTTTAATAAACACACAGCAGCCGAACGAGTGCCAGCGCTCTGTGAACGTTCATTTTTCCCGAACGCAGACAGCTGACGATGCCATAACACTTTCAGGTGTAAATTCGGAGATTCAGAAATGGAGGATTTCAAGCTGTGAATGATGCTAGCTCCTGAAAACCTTTTTAGAGTATTTTTAAAATAAAGTTAAAAATACATAATGACTAAAACATGTTTCCCCTTTTAGAACCTGTTTCCTTTGGAGTTGTTTTTCAGGGAAGAGCACTGAACTGGATAAGCTGTGACACATTAAGACATTTTAAGCCATAACCCACAAGAAACAAGTTTATTTACTTATAAAAATGCGAATGAAAGCAGCAGCACCAGTGATGTTTCCAACATAAACTGGAGGATGATCTGGGGTTCTTTTTAGTTGTTTTGTCCGACACCTGTTCTCCAGATGATCACTGAAATAAGTTAATTAGGATTAACTAGGGTTAAGTTATGTGCTGTGAATGCAAAACCCGCCTTTTTCCGCAGTCATTAGTTGCATCTGTAACTGCCCCATCTGCAGCCTGCAGTCATCGGATGCATCTGTTACTGCCCTACCGGCAGTCATCACAGAACTGCTCCACCCACCATTATGTCATGACAGGTATCAGAAATGAACTCAGAGCATGAAGAAATGTGGTGAAGCTAATACACCTCTTTTGTTTCTAAAATGATGAAGTGATGTATTTTGTTTTATTGATTTTATATATTATCTTTTCTCTTTTTAAAGACATTAAGCTGCTCTTGAGAACAAGATGCGCTATGATTTATTTTATTTATTTATTATTATTCATTCATTCACAGTCTGTAGCCCTTATCCAGTTCAGGGCAGCGGTGGGTCTGGAGCCTATCACTGAACGCAAGGCAGGAACACACCCTGGAGGGGGTGCCAGACCTTCATAGTGTGACGCACATTCACTCACACTCACACCTACGGACACTTTTGAGTCACCAATCCACCTACCAACGAGTGTTTTTGACTGTGGGAGGAAACCCACACAGACACAGGGAGAACACACTACACTCTTCACAGACAGTCACCCGGAGGAAACCCACGCAGACACAGGGAGAACACCCCACACTCCTCACAGACAGTCACCCGGAGGAAAGCCACGCAGACACAGGGAGAACACACCACACTCCTCAGAGACAGTCACCCGGAGGAAAGCCACGCAGACACAGGGAGAACACACCACACTCCTCAGAGACAGTCACCCGGAGCGAGAATCCCTGGAGCTGTGACAGAGACACCACCTGCTGCACCACCGTGCCTTGATGTTAAAAATATTTTCAACAACCATACTGTTGTTAATAATAATTATAATGATAATAATAATTATTAATAATAATTAATAATTTTAATTATAGCCTAAAGTCTTAAATCAGGACATTAACTTCTAAAAAAAAAAAAGTAAAAAAAAAAAAAAAAAAAGAAAGAAAAAAATGTCAGATACCCTTAGACCAATCAGATACAGCCAAACACTGTGGCACACTGCTGTTTACATCTCAACAACCACAAATGACTGTCTGTGGTCGACACTAAAGCCAAATCTAGTTGTAAAAACAGGCCTGAACCTTCATTAATAGACAAGTGTGAGTCGCACTTGATCAGAAAAACAGCAATGAAGCATTTTCCCCAAAATTGTTCAGTTCTACTGACATTCTCCTCTCTCAAGGCCAACAGCTGTCCTGTCCCCTTAAAGCAACACTAGGTAAGGTCAGTGAAGGATCACAAAGATGTTGAAGCTGTAATTTTAAGGTGGACAAAAATGCACCAAATGTTGCTTTAAGAACTAAATACTGAGGTCCTCTGGGGCTCTTCTATGTTCATCCTTTCCATGAGAAGAGTTTGAAAACGTGAACTTGGTCATTGACCGTTTTAGGGCTTCATTAGTCACACGTTTGGTAAATCGTCAGGCTGATGCACGGTTAGCATCTCGGTGCATTAGGGGTTCGTGCCGAGGTTATTGATCGCTGGCCGAAGTGTCTGTGTGCCAGACAGATTAATGGTTTATTGATCGGTTGTTTTTATTTTGCATTGCGACCTGGATAATTGATGGTTATATCGAGCGTGGATCCGGAGCACTTGATTTTACAGTCTGTTGTGACAAAAACCCTCTTTTCAAAAGTGTGTAGACATCGCAGCTCTGGTTTAGTTCTGGGGTCTTTGTTTAGTTCAGGGATTCTTTTTCTACAGATTTATAAATCAGAACTATTTGGACACTCCATTAGTTTGTGGTTTGCAATCAACACATGAAGATGATTGTTGAACTTGTATTTGTTTACTGTATGTAGCCTAAAGGGCAGCGGGGAGTGTCGCAGTTACACAGCTCTGAGGACCTGGAGGTTGTGGGTTTGAGTCCCGCTCCGGGTGACTGTCTGTGAGGAGTGTGGTGTGTTCTCCCTGTGTCTGCGTAGGTTTCCTCCGGGTGACTGTCTGTGAGGAGTGTGGTGTGTTCTCCCTGTGTCTGTGTGGGTTTCCTCCGGGTGACTGTCTGTGAGGATTGTGGTGTGTTCTCTCTGTGTCTGTGTGGGTTTCCTCCGGGTGACTGTCTGTGTGGAGTGTGGTGTGTTCTCCCTGTGTCTGTGTGGGTTTCCTCCGGGTGACTGTCTGTGTGGAGTGTGGTGTGTTCTCCCTGTGTCTGCGTGGCTTTCCTCCGGGTGACTGTCTGTGAGGAGTGTGGTGTGTTCTCCCTGTGTCTGTGTGGGTTTCCTCCGGGTGACTGTCTGTGTGGAGTGTGGTGTGTTCTCCCTGTGTCTGCGTGGGTTTCCTCCGGGTGACTGTCTGTGAGGAGTGTGGTGTGTTCTCCCTGTGTCTGCATGGGTTTCCTCCGGGTGACTCTCTGTGAGGAGCGTGGTGTGTTCTCTCTGTGTCTGCGTGGGTTTCCTCCAGGTGACTGTCTATGAGGAGTGTGGTGTGTTCTCCCTGTGTCTGCGTGGGTTTCCTCCGGGTGCTCCAGCTTCCTTCCATGGTCCAAAAACACACACTGGTAGGTGGATTGACGACTCAAGTGTGTAAGTGTGTGTGTGTGAGTTGCCCTGTGAAGTATTGGCGCCCCCTCCAGGGTGTGTTCCTGCCTTGCGTCCAGTGATTCCGGGTAGGCTCCGGACCCACTATCGCCCTGAACTGGAAAAGCGCTACAGAAGATGAATGAATGAATGAATGAATAAATGTATCCTGTAACTCACTGTATATTTTGTTAGTAAAATGTGCACTAAATGGACCAGCAATCTAGATTTATTATTCAGTGCACGTTTATGTGAAGATCTGATGCCCACCAACCCACACACAGTGAAACAAGACCCCACAAACTGTGTTCTGACACTGCCCCTTGGTTTCAGTTTGACTTGGTTAAGCAAGTTGTTGGTCTAATTATAGTCTGAGTTTTAAACACCGCCTCAAGGTGAGCCGTCGTGCCTCATTGTTTAGAAACCAGGAAGAGTCTGTATTTATCTCCCCTCTCATCAATTACAGCGCACGGGCTCCAACGGCTTCCCCCATCCTTCCAGAGGGACAGAGGGAGGGAGATTCCTGCGGCTCTGTGGCTGTGTCGACCGTCCGGTTTGCCAGGATTCGTTTTAAACGTTAGCTAATCCCTGGCTTGTGATGGGGGTGAATAGTCACCAACAGGTGTAACGTAAGATTGCCTTTTTATTGTGTGTCAGGAAAACAAAACCAGTGAGTTTTAGCCACAAGAGTTAGTGACATCACTGATTGGGGTATAATCTAGGTCAGCATTCCTTAGCTGCCTCCGAAACGGCCACAGCTCCCCAGTGGTTTAGAGGAGTTCTCGCGTCAAGTCCAGTGTGGCTTTCCTTTCAGATTTCTGGGTGAGTGTGTGAAGGCATATACAGGTGTCTGTGACTGGGTGAGTCTTTTTATCATGCATTTCAATCTCCACAGAAAATAATTGTGCACTGGAGTGTATCAGGCTATTCTGGAGCAGCTGCACATGAGCCAAAAGTCACTAGGCAAATCATGAAGCCCCGTTATTACACTAACAAGCAGTGGACGTTCATTCTCTGGAGCACTGCCCCATACAGCCCCTTTGGGATGAGTCGGAGTGGGGTTTGTGAGCCAAGGCTAATCGCCCTCTGTCAGTACCTGACCTCACTTATGCTTCCTGGTTTAATGCAGTCAAATCCTCACAGCAGTTTTCCATTACCTGCTGTAAAGCCTTCCAAGAAGAGTACAAGCTCTTACTGCAGTGAAGGATGAACAAACCCCTGATTAATGCGCTTAGTTTTAGAAGAAACATTAGCTGAGGCAGAAGTTTCGTCGTTAAAAGCCGGCTCAGTGGGTCCAGATTAAGCTTAATCCCAGAAGATAAAGGCTTTTCAGTGGCGCAGTCATTGATTTTGTTCATTAGACCTAGACTAGGGTTAATACATGTCCGCGAAGGCTTGACTGAGATATGAACAGTACAACAAGGAGAGTGATGCATTGACTTGAAGCCCTGAGTAACGTCCCTGTGCGGAGCATTTTTTATATTTCATTCAGTGTGTGTAATGGAATGAATGAGTGAGGAAATTTTGGTTCAAAGAGTGTAACTGTGAGTGTAGAAATGCATGTAGTTCATTGGAACCGTGTAAATGAGGACCTGGTGAGTAAGTGTTATTAGAAGAGGCATTTTCGCATGCACGATTAGGAACTTTATTTCACCTTCTGCTTGTTAGTTCACCCATATTTCACAAGGTGGCGCTACCACAATCTGTTGTTAGTTCAGACATATATTACATATAGCTTTTCCACCAACGAGGAACCAGAAGGGTTCCAGTTTTAGAACTAAATTTGGATCCGTTCTGTGTGTTCCCACTGACATAAACTGGTTTGTGAACCAGAAAAATTGGTTCTCTTCTGGAACCAAAGAGGAGCAGGTTCTTCAGCGCGGACCATGGCTTGTCCGTGGACGTGTGGGGGTTCAGTAACTCAAAGAACTGAGTCTCAAACACAGCATTATCGCCCAGTGGAGCTGGACAGGGGTCACTTACAACATTTTATAAATAAATAATAAGAAGTAAAACAGGTATATTCTCTGTTTGTGTGTGTTTCTGGGGCTGTGCTTGGCTCTCCATTATTAACGTTAACCTGCTGTTCATAAACTCAGCAGGACAGCTCTAAGCTTGGCAACATTTACACAGTATTATATCTCACAGAGAGAGGAGGAATGCTGAATTTGTCTTATTTCATGCAAGTGTGTGTAGTTCCCTGAAATATTGCAAAGGGAAGTGGTGGGGAGACATTTTGTGGCGTTAGTGTGTTTAACACTCCACAGAGCTGCACACAGCCTCATTAAACCTCATGTGCTTTAACCTGTTACACTGAATAAATAAGAAATGGTATTTCCTAAAATCAACAAAATGTTCTTGGTTTTGTTCTTTTGTGGTACATCATCTAGTATTCATTCATTCATTCATTGTCTGTAACCCTTATCCAGCTCAGGGTCGCGGTGGGTCCAGAGCGCTGGAATCGCTGGGCGCAAGGCGGGAATACACCCTGGAGGGGGCGCCAGTCCTTCACAGGACAACACACACACGGACACACCTACG
Organism: Hoplias malabaricus; assembly: GCF_029633855.1. Classification (NCBI taxonomy): domain Eukaryota; kingdom Metazoa; phylum Chordata; class Actinopteri; order Characiformes; family Erythrinidae; genus Hoplias; species Hoplias malabaricus. The sequence goes on from NC_089817.1 coordinate 3,323,322, forward strand.
GACACTTTTGAGTCGCTTTCCAACGTGTGTTTTTTGGACCAACTCCTCACAGACAGTCACCCAGAGCGGGAATCAAACCCACAACCTCCAGGTCCCTGTGGCTGCACCACTGTGCCGCCCATCTAGTATTTATTTTTAAATAAAATGAACAGGAAAAACACTGATGCTGGTGTTATATTATTAATTTCTGCATTTATTAGTCCTGCCCTGCACATTTTCACAGAATTAAAACCACATGTAAACAAAGACATTGATCTGAAGCACCAAAGCTTCTCCCAGTGACAAGGGGATGTGTCTCTGGTTTTTCCTGTTCTTGAAACACCTCTGTGACAATGGCTATACGGCTAATGGCAGTCCGGCAAAACTGGGCCTGCCTAGATTTCTTTTTTTCTTGTCTGAGTGTGTTTCTTGTGAGCGAGTAAGTGAATGTGTGAGTGAGTTTGCGAGGCAGTGAGGAAGTGTGTGTATTTGAGTAACTGGAACTCTTCAGTGAGGAACTGTTGAGTAAGTGGTAACTGAATGAGTGTTTTAGTCAAATAAGTAAATGAATGTTTGAGGGTAACTGTACGTAGGGAGTGAGGAAGTGCCTGTGGTTGAATGTGTGAGGGAGGTTGCGTCCCGTGTTTACTTGTTGTATTGTGTGTAGCTTCGTCTCCGTTTTATAAAGACTTCACGACCTTTTAGAGCATTTGATAAGAGAATGTAGAACTACTGTTCTCTCAGTAAGATCAACTCCCCCTCCGGTTTGTGTTCATTCAAATGCTACATGTCTTTTAAGGTGGAACGGTGTGTTTGAGTGAGAAGCTGACTGTAGCGTGTTGGTGGTTGAAGCGTGAGTTGTCTGGAAGATTTTATTCACTGTTTGAATCACCAGAGAAAGGCATTTGTAACTCACACATTTTAATTTTGTAGCAGTTTAGCTCTGCGTTTACTTTCATGCAGTGTTAGTGGTCAGAGTCAGTTCCACCTTAAGTAATACATCTGAAACAGCAAAAGCAAATCAATGTTACCCACTCATGGAGCAGTAATAGAGGAACAATCCACAACCCATTTCAGCTAAACACACTGACACACGTGTTGACAATAAAAACCCGTTTCAGGCTTGTGATACAACCCCCCCCCCCTGTTTTCAGACCGTTACATCAGCATTCATTGAGCTCCCACAGCGCCCCCTCCCTGTGGCTCTCTTAAATGCACATGAAAGTTTTAGCCGTCTTTTAAAGACACAGAACAGACATTTGACACCAGAACCTACGATTGTGGGGAAACGCAGTTTGTTCTGAAGCTCTGCGTCTTTTAAGGTGGAACGGTGCGTTTGAGAAGAGAAATGTCTGTTGTTTGTACGCAGCTGGAGTTAAAGTTTTCTGTAAGTTTTATTCACTTTTTAAATTGCAACACACACATTTAACACAGAGTTTAGTTGCACTTTCGGAAATGCAGTTAGCCGTCTCTCGAGTCGATACTACTCACCTCTGGAGCAGGAATAGAACAACACCTTTATCTCGGTTTGTGTTTTTGAATGTTGGGAGTTTTCTCGTTGTCTAAAAGAACGACAGATGGCTTTTCAGAGAGGGACTGAGAGAGAGAAAAAGCCTAGCATGCCGGACTGAGACAGCTTGTTTATTTACTCATTTACACACACTGGGGCTTTGTAAACGCATTAGAGCGGTTCAGAGCACGCAGACCGGAGAGGAAACATCATCTGGATTTTATATAAAAAAAGTGTTTCTTCATAAAGGAGTGAACTACTCTTTAGTGAGTGAAGCAATTAGTGAGTTAATAAGTCACAGGCCAGTTTCATGGGATGCTTCAGGTCTAAAATAGACAGGAGCCACTTCTGATTATTGATGGTGCTTTCTGTGAATGTCTCTGGGCAATACGCATTCATTTAATCCCCTCCTCCCCCCTTCAGTAAATGGCTGGCACTGCTCCCTAGCTAATGATCAAGCCTTTAATTACCTTAATCAGTCAGTGTGACCCACGTGAAGGGCTTCTGCTCTTCGTGGAGGTATTGTATGGAGCGGCTGTTGTTAGCCACTTTTCTACAAGCAAATTTGTGGTGATAACAGAGGCAGTGAGTGTTCCTGCTGGTCAGCCTTGGATGTTTTTGGCATCGTTTCTGGAGCTAACTGGAAAATCTGGTCCTGCAGTGTGTGTTTTGAGTAGACATGGCATGGCACAATGATGTCACCATTCATTTACATTAGGGCTGGATGATACCGCCAACATTCATATCATGATACATTTCTAAGTTTCAGTCGACTCTGAGTGGGCTCCAGACCCAACCCTGAACAGGATAAAGCTGTTACAGATGAATGAATGAAGTAATAAATGAACTTATATGAATACAGCATTGCTTCCTGAGTCCGTGTGGAATCAGATTGTGGCATTGTTCAAGAGAAAAGTGATGATGCATCTTAAATCGGTTCCTGCTCCTATTCCTGGTGCTACAGGGGAAGTCCGTTGGTTTCTAAGTGTTCCTTCGTGTTCAGTAGTTGGTGTCAAAGAAGTTGGAATATTTTGACGACCCCGGTTTCTTTACAGTGGTGGTGATAGGAACCAGACGTCTCCATGTCTGCAACACAAAGACAGAATGTTATTTGCTCTCCATAACCAGCAGTGGTCTTACATGAGCCTTCTGGGGTTTATATGGAATGATAATGATGGTAAAATAGCGGTGAGCGGAAGAAAATAATACTTTGGAGGCTGTTTTGCCTTACAGCACCGTTTTAAAAACGGCTCAGGCGATGTGTTCATCAGTAGTTAAAGTGATATTTAAATTTCCGTGATGGGTTTTTTCCAGACATTACCCACTTCCGACGTCTGGTCCCTATGTCCAACACTGAACTCTTCTGTGAAAGGTTCTCTAGGACACAGCCTTTCACACCAAACTGACGCCACTCTTTTATTTACATCGCAACAATGCCAGTGTGCAGACGTTATGAAAAACGGCCTAAGGATTAGCAAAGTGGGCTCTGGACTAGTTTGAACCCCTTCGAAAGGGCAGGGGAAGATCATTGCTGTCTCCTCCTTCACCATCCACAGCTGAGGTGACCTTGACTAAGGCACCTAACCCCCAACTGCTTCTCGGGCGCCAAGGTGGCTGCATATTGTTGACCGCTGAGGGTGTTAGAGAGTGTGTTCACTGCTGCAGAAATGCAGAATCCAGGTTAAATGTTTTGCTGCATAGTGACAATTTTATTGAAGCTTTGTACAGCAATACAATTAAATTGTGGCTTCAGGTTTAACCCTCTAAAACACACACACAGCAAGAATAGTGGGCAGCCATCCAGAGAGCAGTTCTGAGTTAGGTGTCTTGCTCAAGGGCACTACAGCCATGCATGTTGAGGGAGGAGAAAGTGCAGTTTATCCAGTCCCACTCTCCCACTTTTCTTGCCAGTGTGAGGGATCGCCCCAGCAACCCTTAAGACCCAAGATTTCACGTAAAGCATCTTTCACGTTTATAAACCCTTAGTGTGTCCTGTAACTGATGTTTAACGGTTATTAGATCTTCACACGTTAGAAGAGCCTTGACATTGGGAGCAGTGTTATCAAGCTGTCTGATGTTGCTCTTAGACTATATGCTATGTTTGCCTTCCCACAGTCTCAGAGGATGGTCTTATCCTTAATGTAGACACCACAGGAAATTAGGCCAGATGCTAAGCCGAGCAGATGCTGCTTCAAATGTCTAAATGTGCCACCTCTGCACTTCAGAGGAGTTATTTCTTCTGCTTTAAACAGTTATAGCATGAAAATCTGTAAAATGTTTGCCTGCGCTTCTGGAAAAGAGGATGTAGGGTATGTTCAAGGTTCAGTTTTACCCTTTCTGCACCTTTTGTGAGCTAGTGTGTTGATTTTTAGGGTCTTTTCCTGTCCCTGACAGTGGTGTTGGATCCTTATGGTGTTTGACCAGACATTTCATTAAGACCCCAGAAGTGTGTTCACTCTCGGAAAAGGGGATAAAAATGGCCCCTTTAATACAATGCAAAAATAATTTTTTTGTGATTGGAGTCTGTCCAATCACAGTGCTCGACCCGTGTTTATGGGAGAGCACAAAGACACAACAAGCACGGAGAAATAACAGCACTGAGTAAAAATGGAGAAGAAAGAGAACTGAGCGAAAACGGCTAAAAACCAGAGCTCCTCGCTCCTCACTGATTCGGGGTCGGGGTGAACTGCTGGTGGCTCATTTATCATCTAAAACAATCGGACGTTCCGAACAGGGCTGTTTAGACAGTGGAGAACGCTACTGTTGTGTTTGATCCTTGTGGTATTTTGGCCCAAGCTGGTCACATGTTTCATTAAGACCCAGAAATGTGTTCACTTGTGGAAAAGGGGGAATATGAAAATCTGCCAAAGCAGCTTAAGACCCAAGGATGACTTCAATGCACTGTTGGTTTTGTCAACACGTTGTAGCGTTGCTTTCATCAGCTGACAGAACAGATACTATCACTGCATTCACTCAGAGGGAGAGCTCGAGGTTCTGTTTGGCGTGGTAGGTGTGGCCGGACGGTGCAAATAAAATAAAGACATAATATTTGCCTGGACACAGTGAGTGTTTAACTGTTTTACAGTTTCAAATAACTGGTCAAATCATTGCTTTTTAAACTCTTCAAGTCTTCTAATCATTCTTATTGGTTTCTTTAGTTGATTTCTTTTGTTTTATCAGTTTTTTTTAAAGATACAATTAGATACCTGTTGTTTTTATGTTCCTTTTGAATTTTTTTTATTGTGAAGCACCTTGATCAACGCTTGCTGTCTTTTAAAGGTGCTCTATAAATTAAGCTGTCTTTTCTTAACACTTTCAGGGCTTTGGTGAGTCAGGAAAGAAGTAACTTATTGCACAGTTCACAACAGGATGCGCACACACACACACACCCCCACACAAACCATTGTGTATCATCAAAGGACGGGTGAAACATTAGTGAGTGAAAATCAACCAAAACAGTCTCACACACCCTATCACTCGCACTGTGGGGCAAGACCAGAGCACCCAGAGGAAACCCACACAGGCACAGGGAGAACAGACCATACTGACCCAGTGACCTGAGGTGAGGCTAGAACCCACAACCACAGGACTCTGGAGCTGTGTGGCAGCGTCTCTCTGCTGCAAAGGAGTGTTTATTATAGGCTATGAGCTGTGCGCTTGAACTGGGAGAGAAATGTTGTATGAAGGTATTCAGGCCTTGGTACTCTTGCGTCTGTTTACAGTTGCGCTCCATAAAGCACACGAGAGTTGTAGGTCACGAGCAGTTTCGATTAAAAAAAAAAAAAAGCTAACAACCATTTCCTGAAAGAGTTTCTGTTTCATTTTGATCGATTTAAAGGGGACTTACTGTGGGGAAAGAAAAACACTTGTTTGGTGCATGTGTACATCTGGAGCCCACCAACACACACACTGTGAAACACGACCACTTGTTTTGTGGTCTGCACAAATCAGAAGACATGGGATAAAACCAGCTGTTCCCATTTTCTACTGTGTCTTATGTAGAGGGCTGAGACTTCAGAATGGCCCCGCCCCTTAGTCTGAGTGTGTCCAATCACAGCGCTGGACCCACATTTATGTGAGAGCACAAAGACGAGGTTAAACGCAGCAAACTAACACAACAAGTGTGAGGAAATAAGAGCGCTGAGTCAAAACAAAGAATGAATATTCTTACAGCATTCTTCCTCCCTTTGTTTTACGCACTATTTAGTGTGGTAGTAGGTTGTTTTGGACGCAGCCTCCGTCTTCACTGTTTGGTGAGGTCCTGGACTGAGAGGAAGAGTAGACTTTTTGCTCACAAACCCCATGTAATTACAACTTGCTTTGACCCCTCCGTGAGTTTCCCTGGTCTGATTAAATCTCGCTCCTTTAGCATCCCGAGCTGCCACGTCCTAAAACGATTTTTCACGCATATAAACAAACAGGGAATCAGCTAACAGGCTTCACTTGAAAATGTTTGGTGCTGGAAGTGCTGCCGGTTTGTGGGTGAGGAACTGACCAGGACCCAAACCCGTCCGAGACACTCTTGCCTCGACAGCAGCTCACAGCCACAGTGACACTGCTTCACTGCATCATAAAATTAAGTGGTGCAATAAAGGACATTGGTGATATAAACCTTGAGTGCTTACACCGTACAGAATAGATCTGTAACTCACAGACCTGGAAATGTAAACGGATGTTCAGTGGCTGGCTTTTATAAAATCCCTTGTGCTCTTTTTTTTTTTTTTATGTGAAGCAACGACAGTCTCAGGCTGTTCAACACATGCTAAATCCATTTACAGTGTTTTCTTGTAGATGTAGAGACGTCGTGTGAGGGTTTTATGCCCTGTTTTCAGTTCTTAAAAGCAGTACAGGCCTGTGGCTTTTTACTTTTTGGGTTTTATTTTTTAATTTTCTTTATTTTAAATGAACCAAAGCTCCTCATCTTTGGGTTGAGTTCATTAAAAGCCCACTCTCACTGAATCTGCTCCGGAGCCTTCACACGCTGCAACAAAACCAGTTCGATTTGATTGAGAGGGTTCTGTTCCCTCAGACGCACGGGTTTGTTGGATGCAGTGCAGTTGTAAGCTGAGCTGTGACCAACTTTATGCAAATGAGTTCGGCCAACACGATGTCTGTCCAATCAGAAAATGGCTGGTGCTTGAGGATGCAGAGAATGCCCACGTGTGACCAGCAGAATCGGGGGAGGTTTTTTCAGCTCTCATTCATGTGGTTTTGGCAGATCATTGGATTACTTGCTGTTCTATTCTTTTCCAGACTTCCCAAATTCCTAAAACTCCAGACTGAAGTCGGTCCTGTGTGCTTTAGGCCGCTTAAGGGCAAGAACAGGCTGAGCTCCATGTGCTCCTGCGTTCAGGTGTGCTTTGGAAACTGGTGCTAAAGCTGGAACAGTGGCTAGTGTTTTGAGAGAATGTTTTTGTCCCACACTGAACTCTCAGCATGGTGGTCCCCTCACGTACACGGGGTCTTGCGCTCGTGGAGAGATACTCAGTTCTTTTATTTTGCGGATATAAATGTGCTGTATATAGGTATTCTTTTTTATTTTAAACTTGCAGTAATAGGTGCAGGCTCCTCAATGGTCAGCAGTTACGTCTTGGTGACGCCTCAGCCATCTCAGGGCAGGAGTAGGTGGATTGGCTGAGACGCTGTCCAGAGGGGTGAGTGTGCGATGTCTTGTGATGGAATAGTGTTTGGTCCAGGGTGTGTTTCTACGTGATTCTGGGTAATCTCCGGTCTCACTGTGACCCTGAACAGAACGATGCACTTAAAGCAGATGAATGGTGAAAATACACGTAGTGAAACCCTTAATTCGCACGACTCACTTTCTCTGACAGAATAAGCCTTTTACAATGGGCTGTGACACGTTGTAACATGTCTGCTCTCCCATGTTCTCTGATCGGTTCTTTTTCCCTGAATCATTTCTGCAGCAGATATTAAAGGATTCTGGGGTTTTACACTCTCCACATAACACTGAGCGATGTGTGTCTCAGTAGATTGAGCTTTAATTGCACTTTATTGTCATATTTAAATAGTAGTGTCATCTGGTTGGTGACGGGCGCTAGGGAACGCCTCCATTGCAGCAGACTCCCAGCCGGAGTAAACTTACCATGCTGCACCAATAAGAATCCTTGGGCAAGACTCCGAACACAGCCGTTGCCTACCTCTCTGAGGTGATTGGAATTGGAAGTGTTTACTCAATGCCGTCATTTCAATATCTAGTATATTTTCAAGCTGTTTTTAGGAAGGAACAAGTCTGTGTCAGTAACAGCCGTATTTTTATTTTTAAGTTGGGTTGTAATCCTCTTGGATTCACACATGGGTAAATGTAGTATTTATTTCTGATACTAGTATAGTTCAGTTGCACAGCTGTACACATCATTTAAGCGTCCGACTGTTCAATAAATACTTCAAGTCTATAACCAATCATTCATTCATTATCTGTGACCCTTATCCAATTCAGGGTTGCAGTGTGTCCAGAGCCTACCTGGAATCATTTGGGCGCAAGGCGAATACACCCTGGAGGGGGCGCCAGTCCTTCACAGGGCAACACACACACACACATTCACTCACACACTCACACCTACGGACACTTTTGAGTCTCCAATCCACCTACCAACGTGTGTTTTTGGACTGTGGGAGGAAACCGGAGCACCCGGAGGAAACCCACGCAGACACAGGGAGAACACACCACACTCCCCACAGACAGTCACCCGGAGGAAACCCACGCAGACACAGAGAGAACACACCACACTCCCCACAGACAGTCACCCGGAGGAAACCCATGCAGACACAGGGAGAACACACCACACTCCCCACAGACAGTCACCCGGAGGAAACCCACGCAGACACAGAGAGAACACACCACACTCCCCACAGACAGTCACCCGGAGGAAACCCACGCAGACACAGAGAGAACACACCACACTCCCCACAGACAGTCACCCGGAGGAAACCCACGCAGACACAGGGAGAACACACCACACTCCTCACAGACAGTCACCCGGAGGAAACCCACGCAGACACAGAGAACACACCACACTCCTCACAGACAGTCACCCGGAGGAAACCCACACAAACACAGAGAGAACACACCACACTCCTCACAGCCAGTCACCCGGAGGAAACCCACGCAGACACAGAGAGAACACACCACACTCCTCACAAACAGTCAACCGGAGGAAACCCACACAGACACAGGGAGAACACACCACACTCCTCACATACAGTCACCCGGAGTGGGAATCAAACCCACAACCTCAAGGTCTCTGGAACTGTGTGACTGCGCCACCATGCCGCCCTTATAACCAATCAGAAAAACTCAAATAATAAAGTTAATTAAAAGATAGAGAGAGTCCAGAAAATGCTCAAAAGCTAAATTTAAATGTTCTGTGTGAAGTCCAGTGTAGAGATGTGTAGAAACACCCTGCTGTAGCCTCCCAGTGTTACACACATCATCTGTCTCTCTCCATCTCTCACTGTCTGAGCTGATTGTCTCATGTTTTTTTTGAACATGCACAAACACACCATCTACCACCCTGAGGTTTGAGAGTTGTGGTCAGTGAGCTGCGCTGTCAGCCCCTGTAGCACAGTAGCTATTTCTGATATGCTGCGTTCCCCAGTTGTGTTGACGTTCGCATGCATGTCGACTGTGTGTCTTCTGGTCTGAGGCAAGGCAGTGGTCAGCTGCGGGTCTCTGGGTCGAGCAGTGGCCTGAGCAAGGTCAGCAAAATAAGCAGAATCTTAAAGCCTTACCATGTTTACTGATGTCTAGTAACGCTCCACTTGTTATTGATAAATTATAGCTGCAATTTTCATAAATACAAATGTGCCATTTTGTTATTGTATGTTTAACTGTCGTTATTTTTTTCAAAAAAAAAAAACACCTATAATTCTAAATAGTGAAAAAAAACCAACAAATTCATAATTAAAGGCTAAGCACCACTTAATGGACCTCCATGAATATTCCACATTATTGTAGTTACTGACAGATATAAGTATGAATTATAATGAAAATAGCTGCTTAATTTGCTTTAAAACTGACGGAAATTCTTGAACGCGACCGTGACGTCACTGGTGGACAACAGCTGAACAACGCCGCAGTAAAACACCGTTATGACCGAGTGTTATGACAGTATCTAGCTAAATAACCAACATTATTCATGACAATAGCCTAGCAATAAGCTAAACTCAAATGTAGAGGTACCGTTATTCTTGTAAATGTGATCGAAGTCGAACTCGAATTCATCCGACACTATAAACCTCCGTAATGCAGCTACGTAGCCGAGTATAATCTGAGCCACCGAGTTTAGCGAGTCAAGCTAACGTTAACTAACACCAACTAAAACAGGCGAAGTGAGTGTCCTTACCCTGTTTACCTCCATGTTACAGAGGCTCTTGAACACCTTTCGTTGGTGTCCTTACATGCCCATATTGTTGGAAAAGCGCCAGTGAAATGAGCTACAGATAACGGAGTGAGCGAATGGTCCTTTCCAAAGTGCCCGTTTAAAGTGGACAAATGTAGTCCATTATCTGGATATTTTGGGATCTTTGGGCCATTTGTTCACAGATGTCCCACTGTACATTGAATGATTGCAGCCAAAAACAACACACCTTTTCCTCATTTTGCATTAAATTACGTGCAGCTTCTAGAGTTGTTGTCCACCATCTACGTCACAGGCAAGACGCCTATTAGAGTTTCCCAACACCGCTGGGGGGGGGGTGGACCGACGGTCTTTTAAACCTTATTCCTTGAATGAGTAAGAAATAACATGTTTTCTGACTCTCAATAAACACAAGTTAGGAACTCAAACTCCACTGTCTTTATTTGTTGGACACTTTCATAGAGCTGCTGCTTAGCCTTTAATGGAATCGGGAGGTCTTACAAACACCACATCATTTCATATAAATGACTTGAGACTTTTGGGATCCATGGGGGATCATGGGAACCCCACTGATACCAAACCCTGCAGATAGAGGGTCAATCCTATAAGTAATATCTGCAGCATTTTTGTAGAGATGACCTCTGCCAGTATTGATATGGCTCTGATTATCATTTTGTATCTCTACTGTTTTTTGGGTTTTGTTTTCTCCCCATTTCACTTTTTTGTTTTAGATTCTTTTGTTCGTTCTTGTCCACTTTTTATGGTTCACACTGCAGATAATGTCTGTGTATAAATATAGTTTTCTTTTACAGTATGTAAACCTACAATGAGACCGTTGATCTTGTCTTTCCCCCCCTTGTTTAAAAAAAAAAATATATATATATATATATATATTTCTTTGCACACGCTGAAAGAGGAGAGCCTTAAGTTCCAGTCTTGAGTTTCAAGAGCATTGCCAAACCCCTTTTGGCAACAGCTGTGTCCAAAACTTTTATTGATTGAGATTTGATTGAGAAGCCAAATGTGCGCCTGGTCAACCTCAGTCCAGTCTCTTGACAGTAACAGTCTATTGTCGCTTCCAGTTATTAGTTTAAAAGTAGGACACTGTAAGTCCAGTGTCCTGGAATGGACCACAAACTCAGATTACCATTGGAATGACTACGAAGGCTGTGGATCTTAAAGTGCATCATTGAGAGCGCGTACAATGGGCCCATACACGCTTGACTTTTCTCGCTCTTGTTTACAAAAGTTCCAGCGGACTCTGCACAAGGCCTCTGTATTTTCACATTGTTCCCCAGCTCGTGTGTTAGCCTCGCAGTGGCTAAGCCAGCCATAGCATCACGGCGGCGAGATCAGACACCGCTTTCTGAGAAACGTCGGTCAGTGTCCAGTTTCAGGATGGAACCGTACCTGAGGACAGCTCCCAATGGACAGCAGTGGTCATTTATTTATGAACAGGTTAATGAGGACACTCCACGTGGATCCGATTTCAGTCATCCACAGGAACATCGGTGAGGTCGGGATGCTTAGTTCTGGATCACAAACACCCCTCCAACTTATCCCAAAGGGTTGGATTATGGGATGAGGCTCCATCAGTATAGAGAGTACATGGCCAGTCCCAGGCGCTTTACAGCCCTCTATTCAGTACATGGCCTTGGGCTTGACCCAGCTGGTTCACTGTGGTTATTATTGCAGTACGAAGGAATTTTAAAAATGCATTATCACATTCATTCCAAAGGTGTATCAGGTTTGTCATTGTGTTTGTTCTTTTCTGACACCCAACCTCAGGTCTGTTATAGTTGGGGCCTTGTTAAATTAATGTGAATGTCGTGTGCCTCTTGTGTGATGTGCTTATTAACGTATGGGGAAATTCAAACAATAGAGTTGTAAATAATAACAGTAATAATTTTATAAGGAATGGCAATACCAAGAGATTTAAAGGGGACGTATTATTAGAAACACGCTTGTTCACTTTGCATAGGTGTAAATCTGTTTTTCTGGAGCCTGCCGACCCACACATTCAAACAAGACCATCCAGTTCGTTTTCTGTGGGCTGCCCAAGTCTGAAAAGATGCTCTTCTGACTTGTACTTTCCCTTACTTTGAGTTCAGGCACTTTAGAATTATACCAACCCTTCTCCCCGTGTGAAACAGACATGACCAGATTAGAGACGTGAGAAAACGGAGCTAAAACAAGAGCGGAGAAATTAGGAAAATGAGCCTGGCCTGATGCAGTTGCTTCACATGAGCTGAACGTGGATATTTAAAACAGAGCTCTTTAGAAAGGGAAGAACACTGCTGTGGTAGTTTGACCAAAGCTGTGTTCACTAGTAGAAAAGGGGGAACGTTTTTCCGGTTTAAAGCCCCCTGTCCTCTGAAGTGTGTTGTTTTTTTGCTGTATTCTACACTGATATCCTGCTGTAAGCTGTTTTCGTACTAATTTAACGTTGTTGCTAAATCGCAGTAGAAAGCTATGCCTGTGAATTTGGTAGAATCTTTAAAATCAAGTTACGTTTCTAACCCGGGTCTGTCACTTTTCAGAGAGTGAAAAAAGGGCTGCAGTAGCACGTCTTTGGTAGGTGAGTGTTGTGATAGTTTTTTGGGGATATGACCCTCACAGCCGCTGCATACATTCCACACCTCGGGCTTTAGACGATGTTTTTGACCGGAGGCTGGAGGTCGGGCACCTTCAGGTCTGCGCTGAAGACTAAAGCATCTATAAACACTTTTTACTTTCAGTGAAGTTTCACCAGTCCTCTTTAGTTCTTTAGTGTGAGCGAACAGGCCTGGACCTGCCGTAGTTCTAACTGAAAGAGAACATGTGTAGAGGGAAACATTATGAAACAAATTCCATTGTTCCGTGAACATGCAACTTAACGTAGGGATCTGGAGCCCACCAACCCACACACTGAGAAACAAGACCGCCCAGTCTGTTTTCTATGGGCTGCCTAAATCAGAAAAAAAGAGGATTTGGTAGAAATGGCCCGCCCCCTCATCAGAGTCTGTCCAATCACAGCGCCGGACCTGCGTTTATGTGAGAGCGCAGGGACACAATGGGCGCACTGAGTAAAAACTGTGAAAGAGAGAATGTAGAAGGAAGTGAAAACAAGAGCTTCTGCTCCTCACTGCTGTGCGCTCGGGGGTGGGGTGAACTGCGAGCGGCTCATTATCATTTAAAGGAACAGTCGCTGAAAGCATTAGAAGACATTAGTGAGGTCCAGAGCTGATTTAGTTCTGGATCGAAAGCAACTCTCTGACTAAACCCAGAGATACTTGGAGCTGCATCACCACAGAGAACTGCGTATTGGGAATTTACATTTATGCTGTGGCTGCTACAACGCTTCCGGTTTCTTCATATTCATTTCTACAGGGGATTATACGCACTGTCTGAAAGCCTGTGTTCACAATGGGTGCATCCAAACAAGCTGAATACATTAATTACAAGAGGCGTCTTCAAACTTTAGGGCATAGTGTATGTAGAGTAACACAAACGTTTATATGTAGACCTCCAAAAAAAAAAGTTTAGGATGTAGTCTGTAGTTTAGGACTTTTGTTTAATCCCATAATAACCCTGTATTCAACGCAGAGACTGAGCTATAGACTTAATTAAAGCTGCCATTGTCCTGTCTGCCTTGAAAAACAATGCCGTGTGTATGAAAATGGACAGAAGTGTTTTCCCACAGGTCCGGAAAATGGCCACCTTCTTGAAAGCCGCCATATTGGATCAAGGACACGTTTCTCCAATGGGAAAGTGGTCATGAACCATATCAAAGAAATAAAAGATGTCCTGTGACTTTTGACTCACTCGGTACATTTGACAAATAAGTGTGGCTTTGAGGAATGGTTTGTTAATTATATCATATTTAATAATGTACCGTTCCTCTCCTCCATGGGAAGAGTTAGACAAGTGCGGTCAGTCTTTACCCAAAAAGCATGATGTCACAGAAATCAGGTGTAAAATGCGCCTAGTGCTGAAAGAAAGATAAAATTCCCTTGCGCTGTTCATTGGCTGAAAAGCTCTCTCTCAGTTTACACTGGACACAGGGATCTCCGGCTAGAAGACTCAGGTTTGGCTGCGTTTCTGCCTGTTCATCATATTCTGCAGCATCTGCGTGATCAGCCCTGCATCTTGCTCTTCAGAGAAACATTTATAGATTTAAAATCCTGGGATTCTACAGCTCAGGGAGGGAATCAGACCTGTTCATAATAATTCACATAATACACCAAATTTAAACGGGACGCATGAAAAATCCCTCGTTTGGTGCATGTGTGCGTTTGTGGTACCCATGACCACCCAGTCAGTGTTTTGGGGAGTTCTGATTCGACACAGCTCCGGGCTGTTTAGACAGGCGGAGATGTTCCATTAAGAAGTGTTCCACTGTGACGAAGGGGAAGAGTGTCCCTTTAAACGAACACGCTGCTGGGGAGAGGACCTCCTGCAGAACTGAGGACTAAGTTGATTCTATTTTGGTGTGTGTCGTCTCCCTGTGACTCCCTGACTGCAGGGGTAGTTTTTTGTCAAAAAGATGAACACGTTGTTATCGAGACCTGTGTGTATTATTTATTGCCATTTCATGCTAAAACTTAACGTTGACGACCTGTCGGACTGAGAATATCCCTCATCATCTTAAAATATTTTTGAATGTCCATCTGCTGATTATAGGCATGAAAATATTAGCCGTCTGATCTCGGCTGAAGAGAATGCGAATTAGGGCTGGATGATACGGCCAAGATTTATATCGCAATATATTTCTTAATTTTGATCGATACGAACAGTATCAAATCCACTGAAAAACTTCCAAGAACAAACATGACTGGAGGAAACCCACGCAGACACAGGGAGAACACACCACACTCCTCACAGACAGTCACCCGGAGGAAACCCATGCAGACACAGGGAGAACACACCACACTCCTCACAGACAGTCACCCGGAGGAAACCCACACGGACACAGGGAGAACACACCACACTCCTCACAGTCACCCGGAGGAAACCCACGCGGACACAGGGAGAACACACTACACTCCTCACACACAGTAACCCGGAGGAAACCCACGCGGACACAGGGAGAACACACTACACTCCTCACAGACAGTCACCCGGAGGAAACCCACGCGGACACAGGGAGAACACACCACACTCCTCACAGACAGTCACCCGGAGGAAACCCACGCGGACACAGGGAGAACACACCACACTCCTCACAGACAGTCACCCGGAGGAAACCCACGCGGACACAGGGAGAACACACCACACTCCTCACAGACAGTCACCCGGAGGAAACCCACGCGGACACAGGGAGAACACACCACACTCCTCACAGACAGTCACCCGGAGGAAACCCACGCGGACACAGGGAGAACACACCACACTCCTCACAGACAGTCACCCGGAGGAAACCCACGCAGACACAGAGAGAACACACCACACTCCTCACAGACAGTCACCCGGAGGAAACCCACGCAGACACAGGGAGAACACACCACACTCCTCACAGACAGTCACCCGGAGGAAACCCACGCAGACACAGGGAGAACACACCACACTCCTCACAGACAGTCACCCGGAGGAAACCCACGCAGACACAGGGAGAACACACCACACTCCTCACAGACAGTCACCCGGAGGAAACCCACGCAGACACAGGGAGAACACACCACACTCCTCACAGACAGTCACCCGGAGGAAACCCACGCAGACACAGAGAGAACACACCACACTCCTCACAGACAGTCACCCGGAGGAAACCCACGCAGACACAGAGAGAACACACCACACTCCTCACAGACAGTCACCCGGAGGAAACCCACGCAGACACAGAGAGAACACACCACACTCCTCACAGACAGTCACCCGGAGGAAACCCACGCAGACACAGAGAGAACACACCACACTCCTCACAGACAGTCACCCGGAGGAAACCCACGCAGACACAGGGAGAACACACCACACTCCTCACAGACAGTCACCCGGAGGAAACCCACGCAGACACAGGGAGAACACACCACACTCCTCACAGACAGTCACCCGGAGGAAACCCACGCAGACACAGGGAGAACACACCACACTCCTCACAGACAGTCACCCGGAGGAAACCCACGCAGACACAGGGAGAACACACCACACTCCTCACAGACAGTCACCCGGAGGAAACCCACGCAGACACAGGGAGAACACACCACACTCCTCACAGAAAATCACCCGGAGCGGGAATCGAACCCACAACCTCCAGGCCCCTCAAGCTCTGTGACTGCGCCACCATTATTTTTTTTTTATTATTATTATTATTGGTAAAGTAAATCCAAAACGATTTTGTACTGACTCAATAATTGCAGAATTCATAAAATAAACATCTATAACAAAATGTGTGCTAAAAAAAAAAGGGTGCCTAAAACTTTTGCACAGCACTGTGTCTCTAATGTCTCTAATCTAATCACTGTGTCTATAATCTCTTTAATAGATTAGATCAGGAGAGTCTCGCTGTATTTTACAGAAACACAGTGGATACTTTTCCAAAGCACAGATCGGGTGAAGCATCTCCTGTGTCCATGTCTACAACTCTGACACCTCAGAACCTCTAACGTACCGGGACCGGGGGAGGGGGGGGAGGTTCTCCACTCATTGATTGATCGAGGATGGTGGTGTTCTCTCAGACGAATCAAACACCAAAGTGAGTCATCAGATATACTTTGGCAGCAGTTACAGCACCTGGGCGGAGCGCCCGAGTCAAATCTGTGTGTGGGAAACACTGAATGTCCTAAAGCTCATTGTACTGCTGTTTTTTTCTTAGGCGTTACAGCTGTTGAGCTCATTCTCTCATGGTCTTAATGAGAAAATCTCATTGCATTAACAGGTTCAACAGCCTGATCTCCAATAACTCATAGCTCTAACTCATATCTAATAATATCACCTTGTAGTCATCAGTGTGAACTCCTGTGTTTTGAAGTCCTGGAGAAGTGTGTGTTTAAAGAAACACTTTTTGCACTGTATTGAAATCATTGTTGAGGGGAGTAAGAGGTGTGGTTTCTTACACTCGTCCTAAAGTTACACAGTGCAGGTTCTGCGGTGCTGAGCCCAGAGTAGCGATGACGATGGCTCTATCCCTGTTACAGGTCCACGAAGCGTCACAGTCTTTTTAAAGCTTCCATTTTAAAATAAAAAAAGATTACATAGTGTTTCTTTAATAGGTTTGTTTAAGCTTTCACAGTTCTTTCCTGATTTTAGTGACTGATGCAATCAACAGAGCAGTGCATTTAACAGCGTGTCCTGTGCCGATCAGTGTAGACTTTTACACCAGTTGCGTGGCGCTGCAGCTGTGTTCAGGGCCTAACGATGCTGTGGTTTTGTTTGTTGGTGTTTACCAGCTGCAGCAAGGTGTAAGAAGAGCACCAAATAGTCTCACTACATCATGGTCAAAACATGGAACAACTGTTTTTACAGCGGATATTAAGTCTAAACCTCAAGAAAATAATTTACATATTACCACAGGCATTGGTCAAAAAAAGAGATGATGTACTGATCGCTGTGAATCTAAACACAGACAAACCACACAGGGATGAGTATTTAAACGATAGATACGCATTCTAAAATGGCAGTAGAAACCAGTGTGTGTGTGTATATAGTGTGTGTGTGTATATAGTGTGTGTGTGTATATAGTGTGTGTGTGTGTGTGTGTGTATATATAGTGTGTGTATATAGTGTGTGTGTGTGTGTGTATATAGTGTGTGTGTGTGTGTATATAGTGTGTGTGTGTGTGTGTATATAGTGTGTGTGTATATATAGTGTGTGTGTATGTGTGTGTATATAGTGTGTGAGTGTGTGTGTGTGTGTGTGTGTGTGTATATAGTGTGTGTGTGTGTGTGTGTATATAGTGTGTGTGTGTGTGTGTGTGTATAGTGTGTGTGTGTGTGTGTGTGTATAGTGTGTGTGTGTGTGTGTATAGTGTGTGTGTGTGTGTATATATAGTGTGTGTGTGTGTGTATATAGTGTGTGTGTATATAGTGTGTGTGTGTGTATATAGTGTGTGTGTGTGTGTGTGTTTATAGTGAGTGTGTGTGTGTGTGTATATAGTGTGTGTGTGTGTATATAGTGAGTGATTGTGTGTGTGTGTGTATATAGTGTGTGTGTATATAGTGTGTGTGTGTGTGTGTGTTTATAGTGAGTGTGTGTGTGTGTGTGTATATAGTGTGTGTGTGTGTATATAGTGAGTGATTGTGTGTGTGTGTATATAGTGAGTGATTGTGTGTGTGTGTGTATAGTGAGCGTGTGTGTGTATATAGTGTGTGTGTGTATAGGGTGTATAATATATATATGGCATTTCCTACCCTTTTAGCGCCTGTACAGGAAAACAGAAAATAAAAAGAGCACTGAGAGGCTCAGATTGCATTCATCCACAGAAACATGAGTGAGGACAGGTGCTGATGTTGGGTGATTAGTACTGGATCACAAACACCACTCCCACTCACCCCTAGGGTATTGAGGATGGAGCGCCATCGCTCCAGAGGATCCACAGCCTAGTGCTAATGAAGTTTATTGATCCTGGGGAATTGCCATGTTACAGCACATTGGGACAGAAGAGGAAGACACACCTGTGTACATGTTTACGAGGACCAGGAAGATCATAACACAGGGAACTTCTACATCCTTCTACAGCCGATACACATTTGGAAACAGACATTTTACGGCATAAAGGAGCAGGAACGAGCTGAGTCTGCGTTCACCTGCTCCGCGGTGAGGTTTCGACTGTTTACAGACATCAGCATCACAGCGAACTGCTCAGAGAAGTGTTGAGAGAGTGGACCGTGGGTCTTCACCATTTCCTGGTTTGGTTTCTTCTGTTTATCGCCAGACTGTGAGTTCATGTGCTCTGACTGAGTGTTTGTGGGGTTAAATAATGCGAGGGTTGCCCACGGCGAACGTGTTGGTGTTGGTCAGAAAAGCCAGTGACGTGTCGGTTCAGGAATGTGTTCAGTCGAGTTCACGTCTGTGTTGAGTGATGCTTGACTTTCAATCTACTTTTATTTGTACTGCATTTTTACAACCGGCGTCACCGAGCAGTTTTACAGAACACTGCCCTTTTATGTCTAAAGTGCAGCGCAAATGCCAGTAGACTTGTTTCACAGTGTGTGGGTTGGTGGCCTCCAGATTCCAGATTGTTCCCATTTTAATGGAATATCTGAAGGGGTGTTCCTCTTTACGGAGTTTATTTCAAATGTTACGATTTCCAGAAATGGCAAACCGAACGTCAGTGACAGTTTAAAGGGATCTGGACACAAATGGAAGCTGTTACCTAAAAGGCTTTTTTTTTTTTCCTCCCTACGTGTTACTGTTCTCCTGGGAAGCAGGCCCCGGCTGTTAATCAGGGTTTAGTCACCGCTGGCTGGAGCAGTGGTTGGGTCAAGTCTTTTTCCTCTTTCTGATTTCTCTTCTTCTTCTTCTTCTTCTTCTTCTTTCCAGGGCGTACTCCCTCGTCGACTCCAGCCAGGTGTCCACCTTCCTCATCTCCATCCTGCTCATCGTCTACGGCAGCTTCAGGTCAGTTTTAGGGGTTGTTTTCATGAGTCATAAATGTGAAATGTTAAACGCAGTCGTGCTGCAGGACGTTTAGGGAATGTTTGCTAGTTCTTACATTAAGGGATATGAGGAGTTCAGTCTGGGCTGAGAACAATGGATCTTTTGTATAATTAAGTTTACTTAATTATACACACACACACACTATATATATATACACACACACACACACACTACACTCTATACACACACACACAGTATACCCATACACACAATACACACACACACTATACACACACACACTGCACACACACACACACTATACATACACACACTATGCACACACACACACCACTATATACACACAACTATACACACCACTATATACACACACACACACTCGCACTATACACACACACTCGCACTATACACACCACTATATACACACACACACTATATACACACACACACACACTACACACACACTATACACACACACTATATACACACACACAAACACACACACTATATATACACACACACACACACACACATACACAACTATACACACTTTGTAAAAAAGGTTTGTGAGGAACGGACCAATAGAAGGGCTGCAAAATAAAATGAATAAAAATGAATGGGAGGAAAATAGACAAAAGCCTCTGTTTTTAAAAATAAACGTATCCAAATGGACGTGGCCTTCAATAATTGTATACAGCATCATTCACCACGAGAGGTTTACAGCAGAATGATTACATCTGCCCAGTGTCATTCATTTTACTCAGAACCTGGAAACTGAGCGGTGAGCGACACACTCCTGTACAATTGCACTTTTCTATTTGCTCAGTGTTTATAATAAAAATGACCCCTGGAGCAGGTGTGAATGGTGAAAATAACACGTTAAATGACCCGTGTCCCTCGTGTTAATTCTCTAATGTGATTTTAAAGCTTTCTCAGTTTAATGCTGAGTGCAGAGACGCTGCTTACTGTAATCTCCTGTATCTCTTCTTTACACAACCTCCTCCATTCACAGAGCAGCCCCTTATTTACAGTGTGGAGCGTGCTTCAGTAACGTCACTGAAATGTTGGGTGATTGACTCATGGTCACAGTATATAATGCTGAAATACCATGTCATTTTCTTTCTCCCAGCACCATGCAGCGCTAGACGTTTTAGTGAGATATTTTGCCTGTGTCGTTAAACGTGTGTAATATTACAGCACGTCAGCGTTTGGTGATTTTATTGCGGCGTGTTGTGGTGTGGGCATAAACCGGGCAGTAGCTGTGCACAGGTGGTTAATCACAGCCGAACCCCACTCACTTCCTCTCTCCACTTCCTCTTTGGGAAAACCCGGGTTGCAGGGTGAAAATCCTTCTACGTTGTTAGATTACATTTGTGGTCACTTTACTTTTAAGGCGCTTGCTTCTTTCTGAAGCTGTGTATGTGACGTTTGAGTTGCTCAGTGCCGGTGAGACACGGATTATCACAGAAAGGTACAACAGTAAAGACAGAGAGCTTTTTCTCTCTGATGATAATCAACGGAAGCGTTTTTTTTTCTGGTGAATGCTTGCGTTGTGACTGGTGCTGACTTTAGGGAGTGAAGAACCCTGGTAACATTAGCTCAAGCGTAAACACCAGTCAAACCACAGCTACAGCAGCGCGTGTCTCTGGACCTACATTTCACAAAGCAGACTTCCTCTACCAGATACTTTTAAGCCCAAATCAGTGATGTCCAGCGGGAGGAGAGCTGAAGAGCTGGGTGCTGCGCTGTCCTGATTTGTAGATTACAGTTATCTTAAGCTGAATGTGGGAATACGCTACGCAGCAGTCGTCCTGAGAGTGTAGGCACTGGTGTTTGGTGTGATGTGGCCGGAGACCTGCTGCCTCTGAGACCAGCGACAGCTGCGAGGATCTTTAGTCGTCTTCTGAAAGTAAGATCCACCACAGTTTTTAATGACAGTGTACTCTCTCAGAGATTACTGCTATAGAATCTGTAGCGTGCTGCAGCTCACGGGAGAGCGTGGAGCGTCTGAAGCTGCAGCTCGTACAGTGTGAAATTACGTGTTGGTTGGTGTAAGATCGCCGTTATCGCGGTGTGTACTGGGCTTAAAAGAAATCTTGTTTTAGGAAACACGACAGGTCTGTAAGTTTTAACAACTGAACTCTGTGTGTGTGTGTCCTCAGATCGTTAAACATGGACTGTGAGAACCAGGAGAAGGACAAGGATGGAAATCCCACCGCCACAGGCTCCTTCAACAACAGTAACTCAAACAACAGTGAGTTCTTAATTCATTCTCTCCCTCGTAACTAAAAACAAATATCTGCAAAACTGGGCACGTACGAGTTATTACAAAGAGATGCGTTTATGGAAGAAATCCTCTCTTCAGTGCATTTCCAGTTTAATAAAACAAGCCTTTATCATCTTTAGAATCGCCCCGCCCCCTCGTTTGAGTCTGTCCAATCACTGCGCTGCATTAACGCAGGTTTATGTTTTGACCAAAGCCAGACAATTCCAGTCAGCGGTGTTTGTCTTTGTGTCCCCTCCCCCCAGGTATTCAGACCATAGACTCGACGCAGGCTCTCTTCCTCCCGATTGGAGCCTCTGTCTCTCTGCTCGTCATGTTCTTCTTCTTCGACTCTGTTCAAGTGGTCTTCACCATCTGCACAGCGGGTATGTATACACACACACACACACACACACACACACACACACAAGTGTCTTTCACATTTATTTCTCCTGCACACCTTGTTCTCAGACATCAGGATGCCACTGTTTAAATTTCCTTAAATTTCTCGCTCTAGTTTTGGCGACCATTGCATTTGCATTCCTCCTGTTGCCGATGTGCCAGTATCTCACCAGGCCCTGCTCTCCACAGAACAAGTGAGTCCTGACTAATCTCTGTGTACTGCTTTAGTAAATGATGGAAGTCTAGTTTAGTCGAAGGATGCCTTAATGATGCTAGAGTTTGTCACGTGCTGAGAGAAACACACAGCGACACAAAACCCTTTACACAACTGTACGAGCGAATCACGGCGAGGGGGAGGCTGTGTGAGTGTATGAGAGGGACAGGGTAAATGTAGTCTCTGTTAGTGAACAGTATGATGTGTGTATATCTCAGTCTCGGTGTGTTCTGTGCGCAGGATTTCGTTTGGCTGCTGTGGGCGCTTCACTCTGGCCGAGCTCCTCTCCTTCTCCCTCTCAGTGATGCTCGTCCTCATCTGGGTGCTCACAGGACACTGGCTGCTCATGGACGGTAATTTATCAGAAACAGGGGGGGACTGTGTGTTTTGTCCTCAGCACAGTCCAGTGTTTTTCCTTCTAACGTCTGCTACAGCTTCTCAGGGGTTTGGTCTTTAAAGCGAAACTGCACTAACATTATTCAGTGTGTGTGAATGACCGGGTGAGTGTGTTTGTGTGTGTGAGAGAGAGAGAGTGTGTGTGTGTGTAAGACTGAGAGAGAGACTGGGTGTGAGTGAGTGAGACTGTGTGAGAGTGAGACTGGCTGTGTGTGTGAGTGTGTGTGTGTGAGAGAGTGAGTACATGTGTTTGGGTGAGTGTGTGTGTGAGAGTGAGACTGGGTGAGTGTGAGAGAGAGTGTGTGTGTGACTGTGAGGGAGTGAGACTGGGTGAGTGTGAGAGAGAGTGTGTGTGTGTGTGTGTGACTGTGAGGGAGTGAGACTGGGTGAGTGTGAGAGAGAGTGTGTGTGTGACTGTGAGGGAGTAAGACTGGGTGTGTAAGTGGGTGAGTGTGTGCGTGTGAGAGACTGAGTGAGAGTGTGTGTGAGAGACTGTGAGTGTGTGTGTGTGTGTGACTGTGAGGGAGTGAGACTGGGTGTGTAAGTGAGTGACTGGGTGAGTGTGTGTTTGTGTGTGTGAGAGAGTGTGTGTGTGTGAGTGACTGGGTGAGTGTGTGTTTGTGTGTGTGTGAGAGAGAGTGTGTGTGTGAGTGACTGGGTGAGTGTGTGTGTGTGTGTGAGAGAGAGAGACTGGGTCTGTGTGTGTGTGTGAGACTGTGTGTGAGTGAGTGAGACTGGGTGTGTGTGTGTGTGAGAGAGAGTGAGTAAATGTGTCTGGGTGAGTGTGAGAGTGAGACTGGGTGAGTGTGTGTGAGAGTGAGACTTGGTGTGTGTGAGAGAGAGAGAGGGAGTACGTGTGTGTGTGTGTGTGACTGTGCGGGAGTGAGACTTGGTGTGTGTGAGTGAGACTGGGTGAGTGTGTGTGTGTGTGTGTGAGAGAGAGAGTACATGTGTGTGTGAGTGACTGGGTGAGTGAGAGAGAGAGAGAAAGAGTGAGTACGTGTGTGTGTGACGGTGAGAGAGTGAGACTGGGTGATTGTGAGTGTGTGTGTGTGTGTGTGAGAGACTGGGTCTGTGTGTGTGTGTGAGACTGTGTGAGTGAGACTGTCTGTGTGTGTGTGTGTGTGTGTGTGTGTGTGTGTGTGTGTGTGAGAGAGAGAGTGAGTACATGTGTCTGGGTGAGTGTGAGAGTGAGACTGGGTGAGTGTGTGTGAGAGTGAGACTTGGTGTGTGTGTGTGAGAGAGAGAGAGAGCGAGTATGTGTGTGTGTGAGAGAGAGTACATGTGTGTGTGAGTGACTGGGTGAGTGAGAGAGAGAGAGAGAGAGTGAGTACGTGTGTGACGGTGAGAGAGTGAGACTGGGTTATTGTGAGTGTGTGTTTGTGAGAGAGAGTGTGTGTGTGAGTGACTGGGTGAGTGTGTGTGTGTGAGAGACTGGGTCTGTGTGTGTGTGTGTGTGTGTGAGACTGTGTGAGTGAGACTGTCTGTGTGTGTGTGTGTGTGTGAGAGAGAGAGAGTGAGTACATGTGTCTGGGTGAGTGCAGACTGGGTGAGTGTGTGTGAGAGTGAGATTGGTGTGTGTGTGTGTGTGAGAGAGAGAGCGAGTACGTGTGTGTGTGTGTGTGAGAGAGAGTACATGTGTGTGTGAGTGACTGGGTGAGTGAGAGAGAGAGAGAGAGAGAAAGAGTGAGTACGTGTGTGTGTGTGACGGTGAGAGAGTGAGACTGGGTGATTGTGAGTGTGTGTGAGTGACTGGGTGAGTGTGTGTGTGTGAGAGAGTGTGTATGTGTGTGAGTGACTGGGTGAGTGTGTGTGTGTGTG
Source organism: Hoplias malabaricus (assembly GCF_029633855.1). Lineage (NCBI taxonomy): Eukaryota > Metazoa > Chordata > Actinopteri > Characiformes > Erythrinidae > Hoplias > Hoplias malabaricus. The sequence continues at coordinate 3,347,816 of NC_089817.1, forward strand.
AGAGAGACTGGGTCTGTGTGAGTGAGTGAGTGAGACTGTGTGTGTGTGTGTGAGAGAGAGAGTGAGTACATGTGACTGGGTGAGTGTGTGTGAGAGTGAGAGAGAGTACATGTGTGTGTGAGTGACTGGGTGAGTGTGTGTGTGTGTGTGAGAGACTGGGTCTGTGTGAGTGAGTGAGACTGTGTGTGTGTGTGTGTGAGAGAGAGAATGAGTACATGTGACTGGGTGAGTGTGTGTGAGAGTGAGACTTGGTGCGTGTGTGTGAGAGAGAGTGAGTACATGTGTCTGGGTGAGTGTGTGTGTGAGAGTGAGAGAGAGTACATGTGTGTGTGAGTGACTGGGTGAGTGAGAGAGAGAGAGAAAGAGTGAGTACGTGTGTGTGTGTGTGTGTGACGGTGAGAGAGTGAGACTGGGTGATTGTGAGTGTGTGTGAGTGACTGTGTGTGAGTGTGTGATTCCCTGTGATTGATTGCTGTACTGTCCAGGGTGTGTTCCTGCATCGACCCAGTTGATTCTGGAATCAGGATGAAAGGGTTACAGAAGACGAATGATCGAACTGTGTTTCACATAAAGACGAAATGTATTCAGTTACTTTAAATATGAAGAGCCTGCACCCAATAACACGCTGCAGACTGGATGTCAGTGTTGTTTTAGTCTGCGTTTACAGACGTGATTCAGAAGTGACCGAGAATGAGAGTAAAGTTACTCTCTAAAGTCTGGACTCTGAGGGTTATTCTGAATGCTGTGTTCTCTTTCGTAGCGCTGGCCATGGGTCTGTGTGTGGCTATGATCGCCTTCGTGCGTCTGCCCAGTCTGAAGGTGTCCTGCTTGCTCTTGTCTGGCCTGCTGATCTACGATGTTTTCTGGGTAAGGAAAACGGAACACACTGAAAACAACACACGGAATCTGATGTGCTCCTTTATCTTAATGCGTATTTAACAATGGGTAGAAACAGTGACAAAGTGCAACACGCTATTAGACCCGATTAATATTTCTGCGTCAAACCTACACCACCGGCAACGTGACAAAGCCAACCCTATGCCGTAGCCTGACCCGCGCCTCGCTAGAAATGTAACTGTGTCGTGTCGATGCACCCACGACGACTGTGATTGGTCAGTAGTAAGACGGACATTGTTTATGTTGAACCAAAGAAGTACAGGGACTTGAACTCCTCTCCTCCCCACACAGAGACGGCAGACAGAAAAGTCTGAAGTTTGAAAGTTGTTCTGTAGGGGGGCGGGACTTAAATCCAGAGCTTCTGCTCCTCACTGCTGTGCACTCGGGTCGGGGGGGAACAATGAGGGAGTATTCCTATATTTCTTAGTCCTCGTTCTGGAAGTGTCCGGGTTTTGACTCAGGTGACAGAGGGCCTGAGAAAGTATAACTGCTCTGTCCTTGTTTTCTGTTCAGAGCAGAGTCAGTCTGAACACGCTGAACTCAGCACTCACCTTTAAAAACCGCAGGGCCAGTCGACGCGCCGGGTCCAGAGCTGCGCTGTACGGGCTTTATGCTCCTGCTGCAGTTTTTGCGAATTATATAAAACCTTTAGTGCTGGCGATCGATTGAAAAGATAAATAAAAACGTACAAATTAAGGGCACAATATTCTGAAATTAATCACATCATCCCTTTTAAGACTGAAGCTTTTTATAACAGATGTTTAAATGTAAAATATAAATCAATGTGAGATCAACACAATTATGTTTTTATAAGTAGTGCCTATCAAATATATATATATATAATCACAGCCATAAACATGATGCTAGTTGTTCCTTGTATTTTTTTCAGGGAGAGGAGTGTAGCGTGGTGTTCATGACCTGACTTTATTATAATAATCTGTTTAGTTTTGATGATTTAGTTGAGAAAAGTAAAGCTCAGCTACGGGAGGAGGGTCTGGTCTGTCTCGGTCTGTCTCAGTTCTGATATTTATTACATATTTCAGCGCAAATAAAACCACCTTTTGTATTAAACTTCGAATGTTAATTTTGACAGCAGTAAAAACCATGTTATAAACTCTTTTCATGGGGAGGCTGCATATTGGAAATGGGTTACTTTCATTGTAAAGTATCTCTCTCTCTCTCTCTCTCTCTCTCTCTCTCTCTCTGTGTCTATCTCTCTATCTCTCTATCTCTCTCTCTCCATCTGTCTATCTATCTATCTCTCTATCTCTCCGTCTATCTTTCTCTGTCTATCTTTCTGTCTCTCTCTACCTCTATCAATCTCTCTTTCTATCCATCTGTCTATCTGTCTCTCTCTATCTTTCTATCTATCTATCTATCTAGCTCTCTCTCTCCATCTGTCTATCTCTCTAGCTCTATCTCTCCGTCTATCTTTCTATCTATCTATCGCTCTATCCATCTCTCTCTATCTTTCTGTCTCTATCTATCTTTCTATCTCTCTCTATCTCTCTCTCTCTATCTCTATCCATCTCTATCTCTCTCTATCTATCTTTCTATCTATGTCTCTCTATCTATCTCTCTCTCTCCATCTATCTGTCTATCTCTCTATCCATCTTTCTATCTCTCTCTTTCTGTCTCTCTCTATCTATCTCTCTATCTCTCCGTCTATCTTTCTCTGTCTATCTTTGTCTCTCTCTACCTCTATCCATCTCTATCTTTCTCTCTAGCTCTCTCTCAGTCTATCTTTCTATCTATCGCTCTATCCATCTCTCTCTATCTCTCTATCTTTCTCTCTATCCATCTCTCTATCTTTCTATGTCTCTCTCTATCTGTCTCTCTATATCTATTTCTCTCTATCTCTCTCTATCTATGTCTCTCTCTCTATCTCTATCTTTCTATCTATCTCTGTCTATCTATGTCTCTCTCTCTATCTCTATCTTTCTGTCTCTATCCATCTCTCTCTCTCTATCTTTCTATCTATGTCTCTCTATCTCTCTCTCTATCTTTATATCTCTCTATCTTTCTATGTCTCTCTCTCTATCTATCTATCTATCTATCTATCTATCATTACACTTATTTAGCGCCTTTCTAGACACCCAAGGACGCTTTTACAATCCACACTGCTCAGAACTCTCAATCCACACACACACACACACACACACACACACTCACACACACTGGTGAGAAGCGGCAGCCAATCGCGCACAGCGTCCTCTCGACCAGGAACGACCGTCCACCTGGAGGACAGCATCGGGCACTAGGGCCTCACCCAGGACAGAGCGCCAATCCATATTCGGGTTCACTCACACAAACAGACATTCACTCACATGTATGACATGTATTAGAGAAGCCAGTTCACCTACCCTCCATGTTTTTGGACTGTATATGTATAATAAACTCCACGGGGTGTTTGTGTACTGCGCTCTCCTGAGAAAGACCTGATCAAACAGGACTCGAGTGTTTTTAGTGCCAGCCGAATAAAACTCTCCTCTTCTCCTCCTTCTGTCTCCAGGTCTTCTTCTCGGCCTACATCTTCAACAGTAACGTGATGGTGAAGGTGGCCACGCAGCCGGCCGATAACCCTCTGGACGTTTTGTCCCGTAAGCTGCATTTGGGCCCCGGTATGGGCCGAGATGTGCCCCGTCTCTCTCTGCCGGGTAAACTGGTGTTCCCCAGCTCCACGGGCAGCCACTTCTCCATGCTGGGCATCGGGGACATCGTGATGCCCGGCCTGCTGCTCTGCTTCGTGCTCCGCTACGATAACTACAAGAAGCAGGCGAGCGGAGAGGCGCCGGGGCCGGCGAACATGTCGGGACGCATGCAGCGAGTCTCTTACTTCCATTGCACCCTCATCGGATACTTTGTGGGTGAGTGAACCGGGGGATTTGATGAGACTCTTGACCAAGGGTGAGCTGCAGGGGGCTGGTGTAGTGGGGTGGGAAAGACTAGGGTACTCGAGTAGGTACGTTGTGCAGTGGCAATGAAATGATCAGTCAGTCGGGCTGTGCCATATCGCAGTATTATTGTTATACATTTTAACACGATTAAAAAATCCATTTCCTGGTAATACAGAGATATTTAGACTTGTTTATTGTGCAGTTACACGTATGGTGTATGTTCATTAGGAAGGTCATTTCGGCACACGAGCAATTTCATCGTGTGGAGGGGGTTTGATTATGTAATAAACGAAAGTAAGAAGCATCTAACAACAAAAGGGGGAAACACAATTAATCTGGTTCATCGCCTCAAGCAGAAGCATCAGTGTACGAGGAAAGTCAAAAATGCCATGAGGGGAACTCTGTGGTTAGTGTTAGCTCTAACCCAAGCAGATAAACGACACAGACTCTAACCTGCTCTAAACTTAGTTACGTAACATTTCTATTGCTTCATTTTAATGTCTGAAACTATTACTTATATTCTACGATATTATTTGAGCATTTAATTTGTTGTAATATTATGTTCTTGATTGTAATTAATTATTTTTCCAAAGTTTGTCAGGCTGCCAACAAAATCGTTATCGCAAAAAATACCCTGAAATATCTTGACGTTATTTTAGGATCGTATCGCCCATCCCCCGTCAGTCAGTCAGCAGGTCTGAACTGTGTTTCTGAAGTGTTCAGTGGCCTTGCACCTGGTGTGACAAAAGACAAAGAGGATTTGGCAAATTGTTGATTGGAGCAACCCACATACTCAGCTCTACGGCTCCTCCCACAAGTGTGGCACCATTTTTAAAAGGGGAATTAACAGATTTATTATTGCCATGAAGCATTGTTACAACAAAGAAATAATCTACAAACACAAATTTCCTTACTTTCTGTGCTACGTTTTATTTCATATTTTTTTAAATTTTATGTGAAATTATTGAATGTGATTTTTATGAATAAAGAATGACTTTGATGCTAAAAGTTTCTAGTTCCCAAATTATATTAACACCTACACAAAGGAACTGGTTTCGTGGCTCTTATATCTTTGTATTGTTTCGCTGCTCTGAAAATGTATTTTTCTGAGTATCTACGTGTGCTCAAAAGGCTAAATACGGTGCGCAGCAGCGCCCAGACTCCTATTATATCCAAACGCGAGGTGGGAAGTGCCTGTCAAAACATAAAAGAATGACTCCAGGACCCTATGTAGATTTAATCCTATTCTGAAAGGGCTTTCAGCTAAATGTAATTGTCTCAAATCAAGCACTTGGTGCCCCCTCTCTTAATGTCTGAACTCGTCACGTTTAATTTTCAAAACCATAAAGTCTGCGTGTCCTATTTTTGTTGTTGTTGTTGTTGTTATTGCAGTCCGTATCTCTGTAATTACAGAATTAGTGCGTACTGAACTCCACAGCAATCACTGTCAAGTCGACTGAGGTCTTGTGGTCAGAAACATGACCGTGAAAAGAGTGCTCTGGGAGGGTCTGGCCGCAGGTCACAACTCTTTGTTGCTCTGTGCTGTGGGCTTCGTGGGAGAAGAGGAGTGGGCTGTAGCCTTCCACAGACTGCCATCAGACGGTGGTCGCATTAGGGGTTGGATCCTGGTACTGTAGACAGTACATTAATCTCTCTATCTGTCTCTCTCAGGTCTGTTGACTGCGACTGTGGCGTCTCGGATTCACCGTGCGGCTCAGCCTGCTCTGCTCTACCTGGTGCCCTTTACCCTGTTGCCTCTGCTCACCATGGCCTACCTGAAGGTACTGCTCATTTCACAGCACAGGAATCATGCTCTGAAACAAATGCAACAGAGTTCTGTCAGTGTCTGAGGTTTTGGTCTCACGTTGCAGGTGTATTTACAGAAAGTCTTTACTGTAGAGCTGTAGTACGTCTCTATCTTTGAGAGTCTGTAGGGAATGTGGCAGTGGTGAGACACACGGTGTACAAACAGATTTAGGAAACCAGCAAAACAGTATCGATTAAGACCATCCAGATGTCTGTAGACTTCGGTCTCTGATCTGAAGGTGGACCTCCAGGAGCAGGGCTGGTGACCCCTGGTGGGAAGTCATCCTCTGGAATCGGAGTCATGGTGAAATATGAGAACATTGAAATGTTATTTTAGGAAAAATAATCTCCTCAGTCTGATGTTACGTCAGACGTTTACAGCCCTGGTCATCGTCAACAGAAAGCTCTCCTCGTTCCTGTAAAAGGAGGCAGGGTGTGGGGTTTTATTTTTGTTGTTATCAGGCCCCTAAGGAGACCCCACAGCTGCCTGGACACTTCCTCAGACCCAGTTAATTTACTGGAAGTGTATCTTTTTCATATTTGAACAGGTCTGAACAGGTGTAGAGGCACCTGAGGCATTTTTGTTTATTTTAATTATTAAAGTGTTCCAGCAAAACTAGTTCTGATCTGAATTTATGATTCTAATTACTAATTATGACTCTGCCATCAGCTGCTTATAAAATTGTCTTTAAAAACATTACATTGGGGCGGCACGGTGGCGCAGCAGGTAGTGTCGCAGTCACACAGCTCCAGGGGCCTGGAGGTTGTGGGTTCGATTCCCGCTCCGGGTGACTGTCTGTGAGGAGTGTGGTGTGTTCTCCCTGTGTCTGCGTGGGTTTCCTCCGGGTGACTGTCTGTGAGGAGTGTGGTGTGTTCTCCCTGTGTCTGCGTGGGTTTCCTCCGGGTGACTGTCTGTGAGGAGTGTGGTGTGTTCTCTCTGTGTCTGCGTGGGTTTCCTCCGGGTGACTGTCTGTGAGGAGTGTGGTGTGTTCTCTCTGTGTCTGCGTGGGTTTCCTCCGGGTGACTGTCTGTGAGGAGTGTGGTGTGTTCTCCCTGTGTCTGCGTGGGTTTCCTTCGGGTGACTGTCTGTGAGGAGTGTGGTGTGTTCTCCCTGTGTCTGCGTGGGTTTCCTCCGGGTGACTGTCTGTGAGGAGTGTGGTGTGTTCTCCCTGTGTCTGTGTGGGTTTCCTCCAAGTGACTGTCTGTGAGGAGTGTGGTGTGTTCTCCCTGTGTCTGCGTGGGTTTCCTCCGGGTGCTCCGGTTTCCTCCCACAGTCCAAAAACACACGTTGGTAGGTGGATTGGCGACTCAAAAGTGTGTGTGTGTGTTGCCCTGTGAAGGACTAGCGCCGCCTCCAGGGTGTGTTCCCCCCTTGCGCCCAATGATTCCAGGTAGGCTCTGGACCCACCACGACCCTGAACTGGATAAGGGTTACAGATAATGAATGAATGAAAACCTTACATTAAAATGTTGAAAAAATAAAAGAAATGCATTGCTTGCCATTGCTCAGTGTATTTCAGCCCACTGCTCTGTGTATGTGTGCTCACTGCCCCCTAGAGTGTGTGTGTGTGTGTGTGTGTGTGTTTCACTTCACGGATTGGGTTAAACGCGGAGAACAAATCCCTCTGAGTGCAAGCCCAGTGGCCAATAAAGTGATTCTAATTGATTCTTCTAATTGCATTTGCAAACTTTAGGAGAGTTCGTTAAAAAAGGTGAGGGATATTTGTGTGACATCTCAAAATCCCACCCTCAGTTCTCACTGATATGAGCGTTCTTATTTACAGATTAAACTTCCCTCTGTATTCCTGCCGCTCTGGGATTTTATTTTATTTTTAAGGCAGCATTGAGCGTTCTAGTGTACGATGTCGGTACACAAACGTTTTCTGATGTGTTATGGGTATTCAGTAGTCAACCTACATGGTGTCAGCCATTTTGAAGTGTTAGAAATCTTATGGCGTGTAAAGTACCATTGTGTAGAGCCCTGTTTCAGTAATAGGGAGTGATTCCAGACGCAGCTTTGGTTTGAACAGGAACGTATACATTTGTGTAATAAAAGCATGCTACAGGCTTTAGCCTCCACAACTGCCTTTTCATGAACGAGGATGTCGACGAGTTATTGCAAGGAGCATATGAATGGCTTTCAGTGATTAAAACAGAGTTGTCTTGATATTAATAAGCTTTATCACAAGGCTAGCAGCACCTTAGCGACCACCCGGTCACAGCCTAACAACCACCTGGACTCCTGTTTGTTATTAATGTACCTGATCACGTATTTGCATTTTCTCAGGGGGACCTGCGGCGCATGTGGTCCGAACCTTTCCACGCCAAGTCCAGCAGCTCCCGGTTCCTAGAGGTATGATGCCCTCCCCCTGCCAACTCCAGACCAGCAATCAGGCAGCCCCCCCACCCACCCACCTCACCCGAGAGAGAGAGAGAGAGCGGAGGAGAGGAGCCACACTCGTCTTCACATTATTCATTCTTCGGTCGTTCAGATGAAGAGAAGAGGCTCGTGGACTTCACTGCCAGACGGATTCTACTTCACTTTATTTTTCCATCCACTCTCTGCCACATTTTTCCCTTTCCTGTTCTCTCATTTCCTCTGTTAAATCGCTCCCCTCTACCTCCTCTTTCTTTACTCATTCCATCTCTCTCTCTCTCTCTCTCCTTTTTTTCCCCATTGGACTGAAAGCCACTCCATAATGGACGTGTTTATGGGACACAACTGGCGCTCCTTTGAGCCCTGGGAAATTTATTTTTCCCTCTTTTTTTTCCCCCCTCTCTCTCTCTCCTCGTTCCCTTCTTCCCTGTATGGCATCGTTATGGATCTACGGACTGCGAGAATTATCTTGGTGTGTTCAAAACTTATTTTTTTGGTTGTTTTTCTTGAACCATGGACAAAAAGCCGGGCATTTCTCGGCTCCGGACAGTGATGACCCCAGTAGGGACCAGCACACGAGGCCACAGACGCTCCCTAACTTCGCTCCCTTCCCCAGCCTCTTAAACACACCCCCTCCATTCAATGGCCCCAGGGCTGTTTCTCCAACCCTTGTCAACTAAAGGGGGATTAAAAAAAAATGTTATTCCTCCCCCGAAGACCCCACACCCTCCCCTCCTCCTCCTCCTCTTTGCAGAAACATGTATTTTATTTAGAAAGATTTTATTCTTGGCATATACAGAAATGATACGCTATAAAATTTGAGTGTGCCCTTTGCCTTTTGGCGAAAGGGGCACACAGCTCTATGTATATAAGTGTACACACGTATTAGGATTATCATGTTGGGGTGCGAGTGTGAACAGTTACGAAGCGTGTGAGTGTGAATGAGTGTGTGTTTGGGGTTTTCTTTGTGGAGGAATTGTGGTTTTCTTTTTGTTTCCCCACCTTTTGTTGCTTTTAGTTGTGGGTGGGGGGGGGGGGTGTGGCTGGCAGGGGCTGATGGGAAATAAGCTTTTGGTTAGTTTATTCTTTTGTTTCATCCCCTCTGCCCTCATATTATGGTTTGTACGAGTTCAAAGCTTCATTCAGACGCTGAAAGTCAGTCAGTCGCACTTTTGCTCTGGCCTTTGGTGTACTTTACCCTTCTACATGGCACAGGTTACTAACAGGAAGGGAACGAGTGGTGGCACGCCTTTAGAGCCAGCACTGAGATAGGGCTTCAGTACGGAAGAGTGTGTGTGTGTCTGTGCTTTAACATATGGCATTACCTCAGTAAAATGTGGTCAGAGCATTCACGCAAGGATTTTTATGGACCCTTAAAGGGACACTCTGACAGGGATCTGACTCGGAGCACGAGCGTCCAGACGTTTGTACACGCCCCTTTTCACCGTGTCATATATAAAGAGCTACTCCTGTAGCTGAGGGTGAGAGTAAACAAAGATGCTCTACTCAAAACATGGGGCTCTCTCGTCGACACAGACACATTCACGTTATTCTCTGATGTTCACCCAACACTCTACGGGAAACAGCTGGAAAGTGTTGGAGTGTCCCTTTAAGACCTGGTGGTCTGGACCTTTGTGATGTCACAAAAATCTAGTCCTTTGTTTCTGTATTTTATTGTTGTTTTGGCGGTTATTTCTTCCCCACACTATTATTATTATTATTATTATTATTATATCTGTAGCTATTAAAAAGACTGGAACTGAAAGGTGTGTGTGTGTGTGTGTGTGACGGGAAAAAAAATGTTTGCAGGTTTTATTCGTCTGAGGTTTTGTCTAATTTTTGTTGATTTTTTTTTAATCCTGTTGTTTCTCCTAATTATTATTATTATTATTTTTGTTTTGTTTTTTTACTCTGAGTCGTGTGGCCTTGCCTGTGAAGTGTATCGGTGTGTATTTCCTCACACTGCTGCGTCTCCGCGGCGTCGGGACTCTGGAGCAGCGGTGGACGCAGACGCAGGGTCGAAAGAAAGAAGGAAGGAACAGTCGCACAAATGAAATTAAAAAAATAAATCAAATGAAAACGTGTAACGGGAGGCGAGGCGAGAGGACGCACAGAATCCGGGTGTTTTTCGGCTTCTCGCACAAACAAAGGCGAAAGGACCTAAACGAAACCAGCCGCGGGAACGTCGCCTTCTGTTTTTATTCGGTTTGTTCTCATCCGGCTGCAGGACGTTAACGCGGCCTGGAGATTTACAGACGTCGGTTTACCCACAATCCCCTTCTCATCGCCCCGGCCCCGCCCCCCATCCAGCCGTGCTCAACGGACATCTACGAGAAAAGAGAATAATAACGAGTCGAGGAGATTTACATTGAGAATAAAACCCAAAAAAAGGTGACATTTTTTATGGCAGACTTCCTCTTTTCTTTTTGGGTGTGTTTTTGTTTTTTGTTTTTTTCTTTGTTGGTTGTTCCCCCCTCTGTATTTTTTTTCACTCAGTGCTGTAGATTTATTTTCGACTTCATTTTCCTCTCCTCCTCATCCCCCACCCCCTGCCAGCAGAGAGCGCTGAGCTCTGACTGTCGGCGTCTTCACAGACTGCAGCTGAAAGGATTCTGTACAAATCTGGAGCAAAAGACACAAACCTAAATTAAAGAACTGTGTAGTGACAAACCTGAGGATCCTGACGGAGCTGTCCCCGGAACATTTCAACTCCTGTAACCTCCCCCCGTCCCTCCCCCTCCGCCTCTCCCCCATTCAGTCGGGATTCTGCTGTAAATAAACGTGACTCTAACTGTATTACACCGCTGCCTGGTTTTTTTTTTCTTTCTCTTGTTCTCCTCGTTTTTCTCTCGTTCCCCTTCTCATTCTCTTGTTGTTTTCTCTCTCTCGTTCTCCTCATTCTCTCATTTATTTCTCTCGTTCTCCTCATTCTCCTTCTCTTGTTCTCTCTCCTAATTCTCTTCTTTTCTCATTTTCTCTCTCTAATTCTCCTCATTCTCTTCTCTCTCGTTCTTTCTCTCATTCCTCTTCTCATTCTCTTGTTGTTTTCTCTCGTTCTCTCATTCTCCTTCTCTTGTTCTCTCTCCTAATTCTCTTCTCTTCTCATTTTCTCTCTCTAATTCTCCTCATTCTCTTCTCTCTCGTTCTTTCTCTCATTCCTCTTCTCATTCTCTTGTTGTTTTCTCTCGTTCTCTCATTCTCCTTCTCTTGTTCTCTCTCCTAATTCTCTTCTTTTCTCATTTTCTCTCTCATTCTCTTTTCTCTCTCATGTTCTCTCTTGTTTTCTTTCTCTCGTTCCTCTTCTCATTCTCTCTCTCTTATTCTCCTTCTCCTCATTCTCTCGTTTTGTCTCTCATTCCCCTTCTCTTGTTTTCTCTCTCTCATTCTCTCCCTCGCTCTTGTGTGTGGTGTCAGTAGACGAAGGGCTCAGTTCAGATCACATCTCAGGGATAGGTTTAGTTAATAAACTCATTCATTCATTCATTCACCTGTCAGCGCTCTGTGTCTCCATCACACTCTGGTCCTCGGCTGAATCTGTTCATTTTGGGAAACTGGCCGCTGCTTAAACTGCGTGTTGTGGTCTTCAGCGAAGGATGGAGAGAGGGAGCTTGTGACTAAATGACCATCAGAGTAACTAGTTGAATGTGGCCTGTGTTTAAGACACGGCGGGTTTATTGTATGTTTTTATGCCATTTTAATTGTGTTCTGTGTAGAGAAAGAAAACAGCAGGAGCAGGGTGCTCAGGAGCTGATGCTGAATCCAGTACAAGCTCTGATTTATTAGATTTATAAAATACATTACCCTTCACCTCTAACCTTTAAATAAAATTCATTCATTAATCTTCCATAATCACTTCATCATCCTCAGTGTTGTGTTGGGTCTGAGGCCTTCAGGGAGTCACTGGGCGTAAAGCAGGAACACACACTGAACAGCACTAGTCTCAGGACGTCTCACACACACCACCCTGCTGGATAATGTTGTTAACCCGTTCACATACCTGTGGACGGTATCAGTATCTATCTCTCTGTGTCTCTCTCTCTCACACACACACACACACACACACTCCAGGCCTGTGTGTTTGAACTGTGGGTGTGCACGTGAATTAATTATTATTATATGAGCAGTTTTGATTTAAAAAAAAAAAAAAAAAGATGTTGCAATTACAGCTGATGGCCACACGACGGCGGTGTTGCTCCGGTTAATTATCATTCGAATGAATGAATGAGTATTTCACCAGAACCAGATTATTCTTACGATCTGAAAATCTAAAAGCTCAGTGTTTTACTGCGGAGCTATTAATGATTTTATTTATAGTTTTAAATCATAGCAGGGACTGTTTAATAAAAGCACGACTCAGAAGTTAGCTTTAAGCCTAGAGTGAGGGCTGTGAATGTTTGTGGCTTGTCTGGATAAACTCAGAGATCTTATGTGGACATCATTACACAGCCCTCCGTAAAATGCTGGGGGTGTGTTAACACCTCGAGCCACTGAGATACACAGAAGGTGTTTTGAATGCTTTTGCACGGTCCAAGACGTCAATGGACGTCCAAAATCCTCTTCAACTTTCATTTTTCAACCATTACGTTATTTCAACGTTGAATCGACGGCTGTATGTTTCCTGGGGACCCTGAACACCATCTCCCCGTGGAGCCAACATTTAACCCGGTGCCACTAAAGAATATAACTACACATTGCAATCTGTTAATTAATGGAGTTGTAGACACATTAAAAATCGATAATAATCATTTATAACACACACTGAAAGGGTAGCGGTGACCCGTCATTTGCCAAATACTGAACCCACATTCATCTACTGTTCAACGTCAGAGCTTGTCAGATACTGACCTTACTCACTGGAGTCAAGCTCTCCGCACTTTAGAAACTGACGGTCAAGTCACCCGCGCTTCAAATCCGACTGCACGTATAGGCGCGTCATTACGGTTTTTCATTGCGGAGAACACCACATCCGCTTTGGGACGGAGAGAGAGTCTGAAACCAACGTTTGAGCAGATGTCTCTGTTACTACATCAGTAAATGCACTTAACTGGCTTTGAATAGTAATCCTGGTGGACATGTAGAAATACAGATTACATTTTACTGTCATTAAACAGAGGTAGCTCACTGTATAATATTCTCATGGATTTATACTGAATACCTACCAATATGGATTTCTCAAAATCTACCCATAATGCCTAAACCATTCCACTGTCATTAAACAGAGGGACCTCTTGGCTATCAGCTGTATGATTTTGGCAAAATTTCACTGTATATGCTTCGCTTAGATAAGAAAGATATTTTCTGAAGCCCATGGGAAAGGACCTTGTGCATTTTCATATCATATGGCAAAAGCATTTGAGTTACAGTTGTTTTTCTGTGATGCTTGGAAGGCAGACTGCACAGCTGTTTAATACACAGTAATTCAAGTTCTTCATAATTTTGATAATTATTAACGTTCAAGTTGTTAGGATGTTGGAGTTGGGGGGGGTTAGAGGTGGTTCGGTATAGGTTGGAAACTAACCCTAGCTGTCTATGTTTTTGAACATAACCTACATGACAACCAATCAAATGAGAGCGTCCGTCCGCTACAGAGCAACCCAGAGTACAGCATGCCATGCTTATGTAACTGCAGGGAAGAGACCACGGATGCAACAGCAGAATATATAGTGCCTTGCGAAAGTATGTGGCCCCCTTGAACTTTTCAAACTTTTGCCACATTTCAGGATTCAAACAAATATATGAAATTTCAATTTTTCTGTGAAGAATCAACAACAAGTGGGACACAATCGGGAATAAAATAAAATATGCAATATCATTAAGAGGGCCGAATAACATTGCATGCCCCACTTTTCAGTTTTTTATTTGATATTTTATTTTATTCCCGATTGTGTCCCACTTTTTCAGCATTTAATCACAAAATCCCAACATGTTCACACAGTGCTGGATTAAGATTATTTATTAATATAATTTATAAAGAAAAACAAAGAAACCAATGAATGAAAATCACCAGCGGTCCGCCCAGAAAACACTGCGTCAAACGCCAGTGGAGCTCCAACTTTTACCCTCAGTCATCAGCCGATGCCCGCCTTCTCCTTGCCCTCAGGGGAGGTTCATCTGAAATATGTTCAGGTCGTTGCTTATGTCCTAGATGTTCCCCAGTTCATATTCTTATATTAATCTTCATTATGTTTCGGTTCAAATTTGAATCTTGAAAATTGGAAAATGGATTTAAAATATTAACACAGCTGAATGTTTGAAGAAGGGCTGAGGTGGTCTGGGCCAGGAATATTAAAGCCAAACTTACACTCGCCTTTTCCACAATTTGAACTGAGTCCTGTCTTCGTAATTTAACGTCTGTCACAGGGTTTGTTCAAAGGGTCCAGCACTGTGATTAGAGACAAGTTAGAAGTCTCAGCACTTGACGTCAGAAGCGGAGCAGAATCAGAACGTCTGGCTTTATTGATATTGTGGACTAGGTTTGGCCACACTGTTAAAACCCCACGGTGTTCAGTGGCCTGGATTTGACCCTGTTTCTGTGACCAGATGATTTGGTTTGAGATGTTCCCTCAAGCGTAGGCCTGTTATAGAGAGAGCACACGGCAGCACTGGAGACCAGGAAAAACCCTTTGAAAAGTTCCCACTGTAGCCAAATATTAAGCGAAATAAAATAGCTGGGAACGTATTTTTCAGGGTTGTATTATGTGTTTTATGGAACACATAACTGGGGAACATAGGTCCCTTTTAATAATGTGCCATATTAACTTGGGGAATATAGGACACTGAGGACATGAGAATGACACATTAACTCTTTTTCTAATTCAAATACTTACAGAAAAGATATTACAATTAATGTTTTTTTAAATACGTTATAAGTTTTATATATATATATATATATATATATAGTAAATTCAAATTTGTACTTTATCTACATCATCACTGTCCAAAAATACTATCCATCATACTTTTATTTTCTTTAGTTTTGTTTTTTTACACAGCAAAACATGACAATTTCAGGTAGAAGAAATGTAGCATTAGCTTTGGTCTGGCTCCATTCTATCAAACAGGGTTGGGTTGCCAGATCATAGCAATAAGATTTACTCAGTAACCTTTCCTTCAAAGCGAATGTGCCTTATGTTGGACCTGTTCTTTGTAATTAATGATACAATTTGACCAGTGGCGGATGCTGATCTTTCAAGGAGGGGAAGCTCAATTTCGGCCTACGTCATAAAATGTGTGGGTTTATTTATACGTAAAATCTACCCTCCGTTCCTTTTTAAGAAAATGATCTGTGACCCTGTCGTACCAACAAGGCGTCTTTTCCAGGGACTTGACTAGTGTCCTCTCAATGGCCAGCAGAGCTAGGCTGCTTAAACGGCCTTGGCCCATGTGAAGTGTGTCCGCCTGTGCTCCCACGGATCTTTAAACCAAAGGATCGCTGATTCGCTCATTTCGCTGTCAATCAAAAAGGGATTCAGCCTCAGACGGATCATCCAATCATCATGCAGAAGCTGAGCGTCCGGGCCAGCCGAGGCCAGCCCACTGCCCCATAGACCCCCAGAGACGCTGAGCGTCCGATGGGCGGGACAAAGCCCAGCATTTATCCAATGACTCGTCTCGTTTCGCTGCACTTCGCTGCTTCGCTATTGAACTCTGTGGACGCTCAGCGTCCTCACTGTTTAAAGCACTGTGAAGCTGTGGGAATGATTGAGAGGAAAGCCGCGTCTTTACCAGTGATAAGAAACTGATTCTGAACTAAAGTTGAGCGCGTTGTAGTGCATATTTATTCAATGACATGTACACACAACAGTATATATTTGATCACTTATTTTTTGACATTTTAGGGGAAGCTGAGCTTCTCTTGCAGTCTTAGAGCAATCGCCTCTGAATTTGACATCAGTGTCGGAATAGTTCCGTGTTTGGGTGAAAACGATGGACTTGGCAACCCCAGGCAGGGGTTCAGTGGTGAGGAAGTGTGGGCTGGGGTCACTGAGGTCAGACCTGTTTTACAGAGACACCGGGACTGTGGAATTTCTGAACTGGAACCCTGCATCACTTATTGGCCACTGCGTCCAGATACTTTACGGCTAATTGGTGGACGGATGTACAGAGAGTTCACAGAGACTAAATAAACCTGGAGTGACCGGACAGTGCTGATTGGATGGGAATCTTTTGGTCGGATTTCTGAGCAGCAAAAAATATCTGGACATGTGAGACCATGCTCCTCATCCCTGCTCTGTGCTGCTGTAAGAAAACAGATCTCACACAGGATTAAAATCCAGGATTTAATGAGAGAAAGAGAGAGAGAAACACCAAAGAAATTTCAGATATGGAGCAATGTTCAGCACCAATTACAAATTATTCATGTGTTTATTCAGTGAGTGTGTGAGTGACTGGGTGAGTGTGTGAAAATGTCCACAGGGGGCGGGGCCATTCTAAAGTCTCTGCACTTGACGTCAAAGGCGGAGCAGAATCAGAACGACTCGTTTTATCCCGAGTTTTCTGACTTAAGCAGCGCACAGAAAACTGATGGAGTGGTCTTGTTTCACAGTGTGTGGGTTGGTGGACTCCAGGTACACGCATTAATGTCCACAGACATTGAACAAGCGATTTCTGGGGACAGCCGTGTCCTTGAGGTTAGAGGATTGAGCTTGAGGTCGGAGGGTCGCCGGTTCAGTTCCCGGGACCAGGAAGAGAAAATTCATTCACGGCTGAAGTGGCCTTGAGCAAGGCGCCTATCCACCAAACTGTCCCCTCCCCGGGCGCTGAGGTGGTCACAGCCCCCTGCTCCGGCAGTGTGTGTGTTCACGGCCCCTAGTGTGTGTGAAGAATCGCTCACCAGTGAGTGTTTGTGTGTTCACTGCCACGGATGCATCAAATGCAGAGAAGTAATTCCCCAAGGGGCTCAATAAAGGTGATTATTTGTCTTATTTCTGAAGGTGTGCCCTTTAAGATCGGTCTCTGTAACAGTTCTGTCTGTAGTTCTGAGCTCAGAGCTTAAAGGGTTAAAACATACATTAACAAACACGGAAGCTGATTGGTTGTTGTTGACCAGGTGTGGCCTTTACCTGCAGGTGTTTCTGTTTATTTAGGCTCCTCCCAGAGTTTTCTGGGTTGTGTTTGAATAAGGAAGTGTGTGTGTGTATTGGGCTATTCCCCCTTGAGCTGATTGCCCTTTGACCTCGCCTGCATTCCATCTGTAGACTGTGATGTGATGTGAGGAATTCCTCTGAAGTCTCTCTCTCTCTGAGGTGGAGGTGGAGGTGCGTGGTGAGAGCGTTTCTGGGCTGTAATCTATCTTTAATTTTCTTTCACGATAGAGTTTATAGTGATTATATTTGTTTAAATTTGCTGTGGTGAGGTATAGTGTGTTACTGTGTGAGGGGGTGAGGTTGTTTGGTGGTTTGGCCGCAGATTTCGCGGCAGTGTGTGGAGATGGCGTCCCCCCCAAGCGAGAGTGCGCCGTCTCAGTCGCTCCGTCGCAGGATCAGGTGGAGGTTCTGGTGGGGGTGGGGGCGCTGATCGGTTGTGAGAACATTGTTTCGGCGTCGAGGATGAACCGAGCTGTGGTGGTTTTCCTGGTGAATCAGGGTTTTGTGAATCGACTGGTGGAAAGTGGAGTGTGGGTGAGTGGAGTGTTTCTTGCGGTGACGCCGGTTGTTGCGATGTCGGTGAAAGTCACGGTTTCAAACGTCCCGCCGTTTATTCCGAATGCGGTTATTGAGCGCGAGCTCTCCCGGCTCGGTAAATTAGCCAGTGGGATTAAGATGATTCCACTCAGGTGTAAAATTGAGGCTCTTAAACACCTGCCTACGGAACGACAGGACATGTTTATGTTTTTGAACGTACCGACGTTGGATGTTTCGTTTAGAGTTTGGCACGAGGGCAGGTCGTATATCGCTTACGCTGCCACGGGGAGTCTGAGATGTTTTGAGTGTGGGGATATCGGACATAAAAGACAAACGTGCCCACACAAGGCTGGTGGAGATGAGACGGCGGGCCCGAGTACAGCTCCGTCAGGGGAGGGTAGTGAACGAGGCCCTGGTGAGCAGAGCGAAGGCCGGGACACTAGTGATAGTGCTATGGGGGCTGGTGGTGAGCAGCCTGGAGAGGCGAATGGCCAGAACAGTGACACTGAGACAGAGCTAATAATAAACGGGTCTCCGGAGCCTGGGACTAGTGCGCAGAGGAAAACCTCAGGGATGGATAAAGGTGAGGAACAGGGGAGGGTAGAGCGGGAACCTGTGCAAGAGAAGATAACAGGGATGGGGGTAAGGGTAGGAAAGGAACCGGTGCAGGAGGTTGTTACGGGGATGGATGAAGGTGAGGAACGGGGGAGGGTACAACTGGAACCTGTGCAGGAAGAGGTTTCAGAGATGGAGACAGTGGTGCCTCCTGCAGTAGAAGTGGTTGCTGATAGAGAGGCGGTAGGGGAGGAGGATGCCTGCTCTGTGTTTTCTGGTGTTTCTGACCTAGGGTCTCAGTGTGAAGAGTCTGATCTTTATTCTCTTCAGGAGATTAATGTATTTTTGGAGACGTTTGGTAGAGCGGTAGAAGTCAAGGATTTTTTCCCTGATGTAGAGAAGTTTGTCACGTCGGTCGTACGTATTCAGAGGACTGTAGGGTATGACGTTCTCAGGTTTCGACTGAAAAAGATTTTAACGAGAATACGTAGAGGTAAAGGTCCTAGCTCCGAGAAAAAATGATCAGGAACACACTGCACGAGGTGTATCCTTTGCTTTTGGTGCTCTTACTAGGCCTGTCCTCCTTTATCTTTCTCTTTATGGAGCTGCTCAGGGTGGGTTCTTTAAACATGAACGGTGGTAGGGACAGGAATAAGTTGGGGGTGCTCTCTGAGATGATTAGTGTTAGAAAGATTAATGTAATGTTTTTACAGGAGACACATTCGACTAGTGATAATGAAATTTATTGGGTTTGTGGTGGAAGGGACATTATGTACTTAGCCATGGAACTAATATGAGTGCAGGTGTCTATTCTGTTCTCTGAATCACTGGCTGTAAATATTTTATCAAGTACAGAGTTGGTGAAAGGCAGAATGCTTTTAATCAAAGCAGAAACTGAGGGGGTCACATTGTTGTTTGTGAATGCCTATGCACCGGATAAAGGTTCTGAACGGCTGGAGTTTTTTTCTAAGTTACTGGATGCACTTTCAGGTTACGATGAGGCTGGTACTTGTGTGGTAATGGGAGGGGACTGGAACTGCACTACGCAGTTCACAATAGACAGGAATGGAGAAGAACCTCATAAAGCCTCTAGTGAACTTCTTACTGACTTGCTTAGTAAATGTGAGCTGGTGGATGTGTGGAGGGAGAAGAATGAAGGCGTGAGGCAGTACACGTGGTTAAAAGTGAGGGAATCTAGAATGTGTGGAGCTCGATTGGACAGGATCTATGAGAGTAAATGTATTAATAACAGAGTGGTGAGGGCTGGGGTGTTTCCTGGGGGGTTCTCGGATCATCACATGGTCACTGTAGAGATTAGTAGGGCGTCCATAATCCGTGCACAGTATCATTGGCATTTTAATGTTAAATTATTGTAAGAGTTTTTTGTGGGAGGTTTTTATTGTTTTGGGACGAGTGGAAAGCCCAGAAACCCTCAGTTTGAAAACTTAAGGCAGTGGTGGGATGTAGGGAAAGCACAGATAAGAAATTTTTGTTCATGCTGCATCGTCTGTCCGCATGGCTGTGAAGAAACTGCAGAAGGACATTGAGAGTCTGGAGGGACTGATGTCTCAGGACAATGGTGTGGACTTCCAAAGACAGCTGGCGGACAAAAAACAAGAACTGGGATCTTACCTGTAAGACCAGGTTAAAGGTGCCTTGATACGGGCGAGGATTAGTTCCATTAAAGACATAGACGCTCCCAGTGCTTATTTTTTTAATTTAGAAAGAATGACAGTTCAACAAAAGCAGATGGTCTTTTTAAGGCGCGCTGACGGAACAGTGACGTTTGATCCAGCGGAGATGAGGAACATGGCTGTGGAGTTTTATTCTGAGCTTTACGAGGCCAATGACTGTGACGTGGTCAGTGCAGAGGATCTTCTCCAAGACCTTCCGCAGTTAAGTCCTGAGCAAAGGAGGAAGCAGGACACCAACATTTCCTTTGAGGAACTTACTGCGGCAGTGAAGCAGCTGTCTACGGGACGTTCCCCCGGAGTGGATGGACTACCTGCTGAGTTTTATCAATGTTTCTGGACATGTTTGGGGCAGGACTTTTATGAAGTGATCCAGGAATGTCTACAGACTGGTCTACTCCCAACCAGCTGCCGGAGAGCCGTGCTGTCCCTTCTTCCCAAGAAGGGTGACCTTGGGCTTTTAAAAAACTGGAGACCCGTTTCTCTACTGTGCCTGGACTACAAAATACTGTCAAAGTGCTTGGCTAACAGACTGAAATGTTATCTGGACTCAAAGACCAAACGTACTGTGTGCCCGACAGGACGATTATGGACAATTTGTTTTTACTGAGAGATGTCATTGATTTTAGCTTAATGAATGATGAGAGACTGGGGATTTTGTCTATAGACCAGGAGAAGGCCTTTGACAGAGTGGATCACAGATATCTCTTTAAAACTCTAGCAGCGTTTGGATGTGGAGATAGGTTCATATCTTGGATGAAACTTTTGTACAATGACGCATGGTAAAGGCGGGTGGGGCTCTGAGCGTGAAGGTGCCGGTTCAGAGGGGTATACGGCAGGGCTGTCCACTGTCGGGTCAACTGTACAGTCTGGTTATTGAACCTTTGCTTTGTAGACTGAGAAGAGATCTGAAGGGTGTACAGATAATGCAAGATCTTTGTGAATCAAGAGTTTCCGTGTCTGCTTACGCGGACGATGTCACGGTTCTGGTCACAGCTCAAGCGGACATAAAGGTAGTGAAGAGAAGTCTGAGAGTGTATGAGGAGGCCTCTTCTGCTAAAGTGAACTGGGGTAAATGTGAGGGGTATTTGATTGGTCGCTAGGCTGACTCTGAAGTTCCTCGACTCCCTGGAGGGCTGAACTGGGGAAGAGAAGGTTTAAAGGTTTTAGGAGTGTTTTTAGGCAGTGTTTTATTTCAGCAGAAGAACTGGGAGGGTATGCTGGATAAGGTGTCTGCCCGATTGTCTAAATGGAACTGGCTGTTACCACGATTGTCGTACAGGGGGAGAGTGCTGGTAGTGAACAACTTGGTCGCCTCCACACTGTGGCACAAGCTGATGGTTTTAGATCCTCCTGCAGAACTGATAGAAAAGATACAGAGGAAATTTGTTGATTTCTTTTGGAGTGGCCAGCACTGGACTCGAGCGGCGGTACTGTTTTTACCAGTGGAGGAAGGAGGACAGGGTCTGGTGGACATTCAGAGCCGAGTGAAGGCTTTTCGACTGCAATCAATAAAGAGACTGCTCTACCAGCGTGATCTGCCATGGACTCGGGTGACTGATAATATCCTGCACCGGGCAGGAGACCTGGGTTACGACGTTCAGCTGTTCTGGATTAGACTGGCCGAAGTCAGTCTGTCTGCTCTGACTCCTTTTTACTCCTTTTTCTCAGAGTCTGGAACAATGTCCTCAAAGTATCCAGAGAGGTCAGCAACATAGGAGAGTGGGTCTGGGAGGAACCGCTGTTGTATAACCCACTGTTACAGACTGGACTGCTGTGTTCAGCAAGTGTGCGAGCGAGCTTAGTCAGGAAGGGGTGCACTAAGATGAGGCACCTCTTGAACGTCAGGGGGTGGAAGAAGGATGCAGAATTCACAGAGGTGACTGGGCTACACTCGTCCAGGGTGGCCTCTCGTCTGCAGGAGGAGGTGGAGTCTGCTCTTCCTGAGGACAACAGAGAGTTATTAAGGAGAGGTGGGGCACAGGACCTAAGGACAGGAGCACGCCCTTGGTGAGGGCGGCACGGTGGCGCAGCAGGTAGTGTCGCAGTCACACAGCTCCAGGGGCCTGGAGGTTGTGGGTTCGATTCCCGCTCCGGGTGACTGTCTGTGAGGAGTTGGTGTGTTCTCCGTGTCTGCGTGGTGCTCCGGTTTCCTCCCACAGTCCAAAAACACACGTTGGTAGGTGGATTGGTGACTCATAAGTGTCCGTAGGTGTGAGTGAATGTGTGTGTGTGTCTGTTGTCCTGTGAAGGTCTGGCGCCCCCTCCAGGGTGTATTCCCACCTTATGCCCAGTGATTCCAGGTAGGCTCAGGACCCACCACGAACCTGAACTGGATAAGCGGTTACAGATAATGAATGAATGAATGAGCCCGTGGGGCAGCACTGTGGAACAACAGGTAGTATTTCTGGTGTCATGACTTTGAACCTGTGCCTCAGGTCACTTTGTGAGGAGTCTGGTGTGTTCTCCCTGAGTTTGTGTGGCTTTCCCTTTACATTCTAAAAATACATGTTGGTAGGTGGATTGACTGTCCATAGGTGAGTGCAAAAGACAGGTGCCCTATCTGGGGTGTGTTCCTGCCTTGTGCCCAACTGACCTTGAACAGGACAAAAAGCAATTACAGAAAATTATATTGAGTTTCAAAAATGTTACATTAATTCATTAATTCGTTGACTGTAAGCGCTTATCCAGTTCAGGGCTGTGGCGCGATCGGAGCCTACCCGGAATCATCAGGAGCAGGGTCCGGGCGCACCCTGAAGGCGGTGCCAGTCCTTTGCACGGCAACACACACTCACACCTACGGACACTTTAAAGTAATCAATCCACCTACTAATGCGTATGGTGTTTTTGGGACTGTGGGAGGAAACCAACACACGTTTTTAAATAATAATAAAATATTAAAGCACTTACCTGAATCCTGAACACAAGCCTTAAACTGACCACAAAATAGAGAACTTAATGGGTTAAATCACAATTGACATTTCCATAAAAAATTACATTTATAGATTTAGAAACAAAACATTTGTCCATTAATAAAATAGTATTTGACCTTTTAAAAACAGTGAATTAAAACAATATCAGCATTAGTTTTATTATTCAAACATTTTATTCCAAATTAATATTTTATTTTCCACTTTAAAAGCGTTTCAGGATTATTTTAAGGGTCTTCCATTTTTTATATACATTATTTTTTCCTTCTTTTTCATTGGAGGGAGAAAATATTAGGTGAAACGTGCCTTTTCTGCCGTTTAGAAAAAGTGCATCATTTAAAAATTTCAAACGGTCACCGGGGGGCGGTCCTACAGCGGAGTTTACAACAGAGCTGCGCGAGACCCTCCCTCCACGACCGGATCCGCTCCGAGAGAGACACGGACCGACCCCTTTCTCCTGAGACAAGACCACAGAAGATCTTCTTAGAGCTCCAACTTTAAACTGTATTTCACTTTATTTTACTCCGCTAATTTACATATTTTCTTCCCTATCTCTCTCCATTTGGGAAGAGGCATTATTTGAATCTTCCTTCAATTCTCTCTCTCTTTGTGGTAAAAAGAAATATATATTTTCTTTCTTTTTATTTTATTTACTTTTCTTATTTAGGAAGAGACAGGCCTTTGACTTTTTCCTTAAAAATTTCTCTCTCTCTCTCATTCAGGAAGAGAACTTTATTTGAGATTATTATTTTAATTATTGATGGTGATATTTATAAATATCCTTCTCTCCTTTTCTTATTTGTTCATATTTTTCAATTTACATTAATATTTTCCTTTTGAAAAAAAAAATACCCCCATCATCTTTTTCACCTTCTATTAACTCTTTATATTCCTTTTGGAACTGAAATTAAAATTATTTTCTTAGGAAAGACCCTTTAATACAAAAACCAAAAAAATCTTTCAATTTTTTTACAAGTCTGTGCCTGAAGAAGGTTTATATTCTGTAAAACCCAAATGTGGCATGTCGGGCGGCACGGTGGCTCAGTGGTGAGCACGTTCGCCTCCCAGCGCTGGGATCTTGGGTTCAACTTCCATCTGGGTGGAGTTTCCATGTTCTCCCTGTGTCTGCGTGGGTTTCCTCCGGGGACTCCGGTTTCCTCCCACAGTCCAAAAACATGGAGGGTAGGTGAATGGGCTTCTTTAATAACTGTCCTGGTGAATGTGTGTATGCTCAGATATGGATTGGTCCTCTGTCCTGGGTGAAACCCTAGTGCCCGATGTAGTCCTCCAGGTGGACGGTGGTTCCTGGTTGAGAGTACGCTGTGTGCGTTTGGCTGCCGCTTCTCGCCAGTGTGTGGATTGAGCGTTCTGAGCAGTGTGGATTGTAAAGCGTCCTTGGGTGTCCAGAAAGGCTATGATAGATAGAAATGTTGCAACAACAGACTCGTACCCAATTTGAAAATGTTTCAAAGCTGAAGAAATTATAATATTCAGTTTAAGAGACAGGAACCTCGATTCTGGAGGAGGTCTTTTGAAAATGAGCCCCGGTCCCACTGGATCAGACCCGACGTGCAGTCTTTCCGGGCTGAAAGTGGACCCAGGTCACAGCGTAGGAGACCTGAGGTCCGTGATTATCGGCCTTTTCCGCCTGAGGTCACGAGGGTTCGGAGACCTTTAAACGCACAAAACAACTCGCATTTCCCAACCGTGGGAATAATGTAAATTTTTCGAAAAACCAGGAACAAAATACAGTACTCAACTGGCCCAAAAACCACAGTGCTTCAGCATTGAAAAATCCAAGTGGTAAACGAGGTGCCGCACCTGTGAAACTAGAAACAAAACAAAGAAACAAGAAGCACAACAAAAAAAAACACAAATCCAAATTCTTCCCACCCACAAATTAATACACAGGACAAAAATAACCCCAAATACAAAAAAGATTCACTGGTCTGGTGAGGATTCTATTTAATCTAATGTGGTCTCACCACCACCTGGAGAAGACTGACTACTTACCTCTCAGAGGTGGTGAAACCTGCTAATATCACACCTCAGACCAGAACTTTATTAGAGGGGAATGCTAAAAACTGGGCCTACACCACACGGCTCATACATACACACATCAGCCAGGAATCTGCAGTGCTGAAAAAAATGGTGGTGCAGGACGGGAAAGAGGCACTAGAGGTCGCCACTAGATGGCACCAAAAAAGGTACCCAAAGAAATACATGGGGAGTGCAGTTAATAGTGTGGAGATTATTTCCACACCAGAAAGCACACCGGAGGTTGTAGGGGAGGAACATGGGGTAAATGCCGCTCTGGTGGAGGACATTCCTCTAAATGAAGAGGGATTTTCCACCGTGTGTGTACTCCCTCGCCACGGTCCACACCATGGGGACCTCTAACCCCTTTCCCCATGGCACTGCCACCTCATCCACCCAGGAAACAGCCTAGACAAAAAATTGCAGATAAAAATCAAGCAGTCATCCATACAGAGGACCGTCTGGATTTACTTCAGATTTTACCCTGTGCTGACGCACGAGACCAGGAACCGGCCGCTTATTGAGGAGCCGCGGAGGGAGTCCTCGTGTGTGTCACCAGCAATTGTGGAGGTGAATGCAGAGAGCAGCCCTCTCACACACACCCAGGGAGCTGATGAACACCATCAGGTGATATTGCTGGAGGACTTTAAGCGCAGAAATACATTTTACTCCAATGGGGAGGACTAGGGGGAACCAGCTGGGTGAAGTTATTTCACCAGTAGACCTTTTGGGCAGTGTTCCCATGGAGGAACAGGAGGTGAGCCTCTTGCTGGACCCCCCCATTGAACCAGTGGTCTCGCATAAAAATACAGCAAGGACCTTTAGGCCAACCAGACATGTTTCCACAAATAGGCATCTTCCCACATGGAACCTTAATGCCCGCAAGCCTGTGTGTATCCTTGGGGACTCTTGGCGAGAATCACAGAACACACCTATAAAGGATGTGCAGATAGATAGCTACCCAGGGGCTACATTTAGTCACACAGAGAGCATCATTCTCAGGGCTAAGGAGCGTACAAAGGTGGAAATAGTCATCTTTTCTTTTGGTATCAATCATCGAAACCAAAAATTTAAGGGGGCCGCCCTCAAACAAATTCAGCGGGCTCTAAAGGCAGCAGAGGAGAAATTTCCGGATGCAGCCAATCTCGATCCCGCTGGTTAACATTTCCAGGGCCCTGAAAGTGGAAGAACAAATTAATTAATCGGTCAATCAAAATGACACAGAACAGGGAGGTATTTC
Source organism: Hoplias malabaricus (assembly GCF_029633855.1). NCBI lineage: Eukaryota > Metazoa > Chordata > Actinopteri > Characiformes > Erythrinidae > Hoplias > Hoplias malabaricus. Next base: position 3,373,869 of record NC_089817.1, read on the forward strand.
TTAGACACGGTCACTTATAACGGAAGGGATTTCTCGGATACATTAAAAATTCATGTCAAGGTCTATTTTAAAGAAGCAGACACACATGCCCTACTCTTCAAATCCAGTTATCCCCCCCAAACATACTTTTAAGGGGATTGTGAAGTCCCAGTCATTGAGATTTCACAGAATTTGCATCCAAAAAGAGGATTTCTGGATGGCAAAGACCATTCTCTTCCGGGCCCTCAGAGATTGGGGATACTCGCGCTCAGTCCTCCGAGGATGCTTGGAGAAATTTCTGTCCAAAAAGGAACGGAACACAGAGATGATCCCTTTAATCACCACATTCTCTAAAGAGAGTCCATCCATCCATTATCAGTAACCGCTTATCCAATTCAGGGTCACGGTGGGTCCAGAGCCTACCTGGAATCATTGGGCGCAAGGCGGGAACACACCCTGGAGGGGGTGCCAGTCCTTCACAGGGCAACACAGATACACACACACGGACACTTGAGTTGCCAATCCACCTACCAACATGTGTTTTTGGACTGTGGGAGGAAACCAGAGCACCCAGAGGAAACCCACATGGACACAGGGAGAACACACCAACTCCTCACAGACAGTCACCCGGAGGAAACCCACACAGACACAGGGAGAACACACCACACTCCTCACAGACAGTCACCCGGAGGAAACCCACACAGACACATGGAGAACACACCACACTCCTCACAGACAGTCACCCGGAGCGGGAATCGAACCCACAACCTCCAGGCCCCTGGAGCTGTGTGACTGCGACACCTACCTGTGACACCAACTTCACCACGGCTGACGGAATGCTGTACATCACAGGGTGATCTCAGCCTATCATAAAATTAAGAATCTGAAGGACTTATTGGTCCACACAAAATTACCCCAGACACAGGGGGTGAGGGCCAAACCCTCTATCATTAAATTTGGACCTAAACGCTGGATCTCCAATCCAGGCACAAAACACACATTTTCTATTTGGCCAGCTCTAAAACCTAGTATTTCAAATTGTGTCTATCTGATCTACTGCATAAAATACAATAAGCAATATGTAGGTGAGACCAGGAACACTTTGGCCACCAGAATGTTTCAGCATAGACACAACATTAAAAACAGGAAAGAGGCTCACACCCTGTTGGTCCAGCATTTTATCGGTCATGGCCATGAATCCCTGCGGGTAATGGGACTACAGTGTAACGCCACCAGAAAAAAGATGGAATATAATTGGACAAACAAACTGGGATCAATGCATCCTTGGGGACTGAATGAGTAGAGGAGGGCTTTACAGTGACTCGGGACGGGAGCTAAGGGATCATATGGACAATGTGTAGATTGTGATTGGTGACATTAGGTAAGCCAGTGCCCTGCATAGGCTCCGGACCAGTGCAGGCTTCCTGGACTGGTTTTGGACCTCGGTTAATTGTTTGTTTGTTTTTTTAATACAATAACAAAACCCTTATACCTTTAAATCTAACACCTCCCCAAACTTAAACCTAACCTTAACCCTAAAACTAGCCTTAACCATTGTATTCTGTATAATCATGTGCTCTGTTCCAAAATGAGAAGCTGGGAGCAAACACAGACCCAGGAAGCCAGGCACAAGCAGCTCAGTATTAGAAAACAATTTGTGTACATTCAAATGACCCTGAAATATTAAGCTTTCAATCAGCCCTAATAAGTAGGTCTCGTGTAATACATCACCTTGCAGACAGTTTTTGGCTGCAGTTCTAATGCAGCAGATATTTTCTTTACCTATTCCAAACTATCACAATCATGTTGATGGTGAATATTCTGCTGTGTGAGATGTGGATATGAAAATTACTTCCCATCATCCCTGTGTTTTGGTTCATACACCATCAACCTGATATATTTGTACAGATATTTTATACTGAGTTTGAAACAGATTTGAAAATACACATTGGTTAGATTATATTGAATGTATTTTCTAAGCTCAATCCTAGAACGTCTGTCTGAGGTGCCCAATGAAGTTATTTTCAGTTACGCATGTGGCTTTAAACTGGAAAGTTTACAGAAGTAAACCACTTTGGCCAGCACAATTTATTTAACTTTGGTTCTTTTTCAAAATTACATTTAATATACTCAGTCACATTTTATTTTTGAACAGTGCTATAGGCAGTATTTGGGACATGTAGGAAGACCTCGCAGACATAGTGAGAAGAAGTAGAGGGACAATAGGAGATACTTGGTGTTGTGTTTTATTTCTGAACAGTGTTATAGGCAGACTATGGAACGTGTAGGAACACCTAGCAAAACATAGAAGAAAGATAGAAGACAGGATACCAGACATATTGGGCAAATAGAAGATGTAGAGGCAACATTTAAGAAGTATAGAAGACAAATCAAACACATTGTTATGGAACAGGGGTGTGGTGGATTCAATTACAGAGTTCTTTGTAACGTGGCAGCTCACCCAGGGGTGTATTGGAACAGGGCAAGCCACCAACAGAGTACTAGAGAAATAGGCCTCAAGTGCAGAGACACACAAATAACCCCTCTGGATGTTAAAAGTGTCAGGAAAAAATGAAACACAAGAGAGGAAAACTTAAGATACCAGAGGAAAACTGATCAGCTCAAAATTGAGCAAAAGAAAACAGAAGGCAAGAGAGTTTCCCAAAACAAAAGGGAGAGGGGGGGGGGGGGGGGGACAAGACAACAGAAATTAAAGATAAAATACCTTATCTTATTACTAATTATTTATTCATACCAAAAATGGTAAAGAAAAGAAAATACTGAATCCCAAGAGAAACCAGAGAGAAAGCTCTGGTGGAGAAGAAGAAGATAGAGAGAGACCCAGGAGAAAACTCAAGAGCCTTTACCAAATTACCGGTCAGGCTTGCACAGCACTCTGAAAAGAGAAACCCAAGACTGAGCACAGATGTGTGTGTTGGCTTCCCTTAAGTAGGAGTAGCCCAGGTGGAACTAATTGCCTCAACTTAAGAGTGTCTCTGTCTCCCTTTAGTGACTGGGGGTGGCTTAGCAGGCAGCCTCGCCCCAGCCCCAGGCAGACCTCTTACACTCGTGTTCTGTTTTTTCTTATTATGTTGTTAGATTATTTTATTTGCTTGTTATATTATTCTTTTCTTCAAAGGAAAAGTAAAGAATACTAGTGTGCAAGTTGCACTGAGCTGGGTCTGAACCAGCAACCTTTGTTATGATGGAGTAGCACCTGACCACTTCACTACCAAGGGCCTATTGTGTAGGGACCTCAAATGGTTACAAACAGATAGCAGACAACTACCATATCTCCGGAACCAGAGAGCTCAACAAAGTTCAGTAGATGTCAATCACAAACCCTCCACGTTCTATTCTGAATAATAGCCAGGCAAACCTTATATCTAACTTCATAATAATCACATTTATGGTAAATACTGAAAGACCTAGCAGACATAGTGTAAAAATAGGAGATACAGAGGGATAATAGGAGACCTAGGAAGGCTTTAGGACATGTAGGAAGATCCAGCAGATATTGTGGGAAGACTTATACACACTCAGGTCTGTCCTATGACAAAATTGACAACTAAGCCAGCATTTTGCAAAGGATTTCTAATAAAGCTTAAAACTTAAAAGGCAAAATAACCTTAGAGTTGAAGGTTATAATGAGTTAAGAATCATCTGGGTTTTTATTGTGGAAGGATTTGTAGCTTATGAAGTGGTCTCATCTTGGGCCTATCCAAGTCTACACAAAAGAGAAGGACAGGGCCTGCTGTCCAGAGCTCCAGGAAACAAGGCCAGCTGCACACTGATTGCTGCCTCCCAAACTTCTGAAGCTCCCGGCCACCTTGCCCAAGGCCCCGTTAACACAGCTAGATATCTTAGTTACCTTAGCATTGCTGGGGGCCTGCTGTGTTAGGAACCAAAACAAGGAATGCAAAAGCTAAAAGCACAGGATCGGCTAAAAATGAACCATCAGCTTCCAGAGCCCTCAAGACCTCAGCCACCCCCACTGCCAGGTGGGCAAACCAAACCCAGGAAGGTAGATCCCATGCAATATGTAGTTTCCCAGACATTTCAGCCAGAGCACCAATGCAGCAAACAGCTCCTTTATCCATTTTAAAGCATCCCTTTCAAATATTTTTCAGGAAAACACCAGGCTTCTACTACACTGGAACCCAAAGAGCTGCAAACTAATGGCAGTCAACTACCAAACCTCCATTTACATTAACAGCATTTAGCAGACTTTCTTATCCAGAGCGACACACAAAAGTGCTTAGTGTTCAAATAGAATGTTTATCCTCACAAGTACAAATAGGTTAGAGTCCAATCTCTCCTTGAGTGCAGATAGTGCCAGAACAAGGGCCCGTGCTGATACCTAGGAAGAACTAAACATGGTAAGTACAGTACACAGCATCTAGTCAGTGCTATACCTAGAAAGAAGTTAAGTGCAGTAAAAAAGTGCCATACAGTCTGTTATAGTGTGCACTTAGGTGGGTCATAAAGAGATGGGTCTTCAGTCAGGAGAGTTCACTGTTCATATAGCCAGTGGAAGTTCATTCCACCATTTGGCTGACAGGAATGAGAAGAGTCTTGATGCTAGGGTCTTCCATGTGTCTTGACGGATGGCGGGTCAAGTCAAGCTTTACTTGAAGCTCGAAGGGCTCAAGGTGCAGTTTGACTCTTGACCATTGCCATAAGATAGGGCTTGGCTTGTAGGCAAGCATGAGAGTTTTAAACATGATGCAGGCAGCTACAGGAAGCCAGTGAAGAGAGCGCAGCAGTGGAGTGACATGGGTGAACTTAGGAAGATTGAAGGCAAGCCATGCTGCATTCTGGATCATCTGAAGGGGCCTGACAGCCTGTAGAGGAAGACCAGCCAGACGTGAGTTGCAGTAGTTAAGTCTAGAAATGGTTAGAGAAACCATGAGAGGTACTTATATCACCAAGAGAACAGGTATATTACGAAAAGAGAAGAGGACCTAGCACAGAGCCTTGAGGGACATCAGTGGGGAGCCTGCATGGAATGTAAGTAGATCCATTCCATGTTACCTGGTAAGAGCGATCCTCTCCAGAACCAGAGGACCCAGCAAATGTTGTCAGGCTTCTACTATCAGCACTCCCCCTTCTGGTCTGAATGATGGCCAGACAGGCCTGATATCTAACTTCATAATAATCACATTGGTGGTGAATACTCTGCTGTGATTGAAGCTGGATGTGAATATGCAAATGTCACTGATCATCACCTCCGTGCATTTGAGACCTTTAAAGTCAAGCTTCCAAATCAAAGAGACAGGAGCTAGAGATTAGGTTAAGGGTAATGACTACAGAATACAGAGATCATTTGTAAAATAATAGCATACATCTAAAATCCAAAACCAATTCAGACAAATCAGAATTGTTATCAGCATTCTACCCTTAGCCTTCTCTCAACTGGTCTGAGACATGTATAAACAGACCCCATATATAACTCAGTAGGAAATACATTGTTGGTGAATACTGTAACATTTCTGTTTATTGGTGAATCTGACAAAGAAAAAAAAGTATGACTTTCAGGTGGAATAAGTTGGTACTATATATTTTTTGTGATGTTTGGTAAATTGAGGGAGATGAATATATAATTGGGGGCACTGTGGTCTAATTGGACATGGATATGCAAAGTATTTCCCAACATCTCTGAACTTTAGTTCATACATCGTCCTCCAGATTCCTTGTACTGATCAGCACCTGAATTTCAGCCCTTAGCAATTAATGCCCTAAATTAAATAGGCAGGAGACAGGCCCAGCCAGACCCTGGGGGCTACGGACAGTGGCAGGTTTGGCTTTGATGACTTAAGTTCCTTTCATTAAAATAGCCCTTAATCTAACACAGGTTCTATGCAGATTATCACTGTAATTAGCAAATCAACAAAGATTATTTACCAAATGCAGTGTTCCTCCTAAACGTCCCAATGCCCCAAACCAGACCAAATGCCTCAGAACCATTATCAGTCTTCTACCATCAGCCTACCCTCAACTGGTCCGAGACATGGATAAACAAGCCTCATATCTAACTCCATAGGAAACCAGTTAGAACCCAGTTTATATCCATGAACACAGTGCAGTTTTTCATCCCACCACAAGAGGAGCTCTACACCAGACTGGAGACGGCCTTGGTTACACCACATAGACCAGTCAGTGGGATCTGACTGTAAACAAACCCAGAGTCTGGGTGACACTTTTTATGTTCTCCACTACACTTTAACACTTTATTCACTCAATCTTAGAAAAACAGATGGGTTTCTCCTTTAAAGTAAAAATGTACCTTAAACACATGAGCAAAGTATATTTCAAATGTTTAACAAACTTCACATTGACCATCAGCTCTTACATCAGAATGACACAGAACCCTCAAGATGAAGCCTTGCTGCTGGACACATGGTGTCACAACACAGTCCAGTGTCCTACAGCACAGAACTGGCCAAAAATCATACCCTTCCTAGTCCCTTCTGAAATTCAGAGGGTATGTATTTAAAGCTTTTTCTCATAGTCCCCTACAGTGCGCCTGCAATAATGACCATCTGATGTTCGACTCTAACTTAATCCCTTAACATATTCCTGTTCAATCTTTTGAGATCATCTGGACCTGAGAGTGATTTTCTCTGTTGCTTTCAAGCACTAATCTGAAGGTCATATTTATGGCTTTATTGGTCCAAAGTAGTCTTTGCCATTGCTAAATAACTAAAATACAACCAATTACAACCTATTCACAAACTTTTTAGTCAGAGTTTACTACTGGTACATATATCTTTGCTGTCCAAATACACAAGATTTCAGTCACATCTTTACTGACGAATAGGCTAAAGCTTATTGTAATAATGGAAATCATAGTAATTGAAGCCAGCAAAATCAGACTCATAAGGGCAGTATAACTTTGTGACTGTTGGTCTCACTGATGTAGCCTGTGTAATGCGTATTCCAGATATAAATTAAACATTTGTCAATATGTGACATGTGTGATGTTTACATTTGCCTGCAGCCAGGAAGAAATTATTTTAGAGCATCATGGATTGCGGGGCGGACTGACGGAGGCGGATGCACACGCTAAAACACAGCGAAATTTATTTTAAACAAAAGATAAATAACAGATACCGACAGAGAAACTTTAACAGAAAGATACAGGGAGCTGACAGAAACTAAGACAAAGGGAACTAAACAGGACATTCCTCTAAATGAAGAGGGATTTTCCACCGTGTGTGTACTCCCTCGCCACGGTCCACGCCATGGGGACCTCTAACCCCTTTCTCCATGGCACTGCCACCTCATCCACCCAGGAACCAGCCTAGACAAAAAATTGCAGATAAAAATAAAGCAGTCGTCCATACAGAGGACCGTCTGGATTTACTTCAGATTTTACCCTGTGCTGACGCACGAGACGAGGAACCGGCCGCTTATTGAGGAGCCGCGGAGGGAGTCCTTGTGTGTGTCACCAGCAATTGTGGAGGTGAATGCAGAGAGCAGCCCTCTCACACACACCCAGGGAGCTGATGAACACCATCAGGTGATATTGCTGGAGGACTTTAAGCGCAGAAATACATTTTACTCCAATGGGGAGGACTAGGGGGAACCAGCTGGGTGAAGTTATTTCACCAGTAGACCTTTTGGGCAGTGTTCCCATGGAGGAACAGGAGGTGAGCCTCTTGCTGGACCCCCCCATTGAACCAGTGGTCTCGCATAAAAATACAGCAAGGACCTTTAGGCCAACCAGACATGTTTCCACAAATAGGCATCTTCCCACATGGAACCTTAATGCCCGCAAGCCTGTGTGTATCCTTGGGGACTCTTGGCGAGAATCACAGAACACACCTATAAAGGATGTGCAGATAGATAGCTACCCAGGGGCTACATTTAGTCACACAGAGAGCATCATTCTCAGGGCTAAGGAGCGTACAAAGGTGGAAACAGTCATCCTTTCTTTTGGTATCAATCATCGAAACCAAAAATGTAAGGGGACCGCCATTAAACAAATTCAGCGGGCTCTAAAGGCAGCAGAGGAGAAATTTCCGGATGCAGCCAATCTCGATCCCGCTGGTTAACATTTCCAGGGCCCTGAAAGTGGAAGAACAAATTAATTAATCGGTCAATCAAAATGACACAGAACAGGGAGGTATTTCTTAGACACGGTCACTTATAACGGAAGGGATTTCTCGGATACATTAAAACTTCATGTCAAGGTCTATTTTAAAGAAGCAGACACACATGCCCTACTCTTCAAATCCAGTTATCCCCCCCAAACATACTTTTAAGGGGATTTTGAGATTTCACAGAATTTGCATCCAAAAAGAGGATTTCTGGATGGCAAAGAGCATTCTCTTCCGAGCCCTCAGAGATTGGGGATACTCGCGCTCAGTCCTCCGAGGATGCTTGGAGAAATTTCTGTCCAAAAAGGAACGGAACACAGAGATGATCCCTTTAATCACCACATTCTCTAAAGAGAGTCCATCCATCCATTATCAGTAACCGCTTATCCAATTCAGGGTCACGGTGGGTCCAGAGCCTACCTGGAATCATTGGGTGCAAGGCGGGAACACACCCTGGAGGGGGCGCCAGTCCTTCACAGGGCAACACAGATACACACACACAGACACTTAAGTTGCCAATCCACCTACCAACGTGTGTTGTTGGACTGTGGGAGGAAACCGGAGCACCCAGAGGAAACCCACATGGACACAGGGAGAACACACCAACTCCTCACAGACAGTCACCCGGAGGAAACCCATGCAGACACAGAGAGAACACACCACACTCCTCACAGACAGTCACCTGGAGGAAACCCACGCAGACACAGAGAGAACACCTGCAGGTAATGCGGACTACAGTGTAACGCCACCAGAAAAAAGATGGAATATAATTGGACAAACAAACTGGGATCAATGCATCCTTGGGGACTGAATGAGTAGAGGAGGGCTTTACAGTGACTCGGGACGGGAGCTAAGGGATCATATGGACAATGTGTAGATTGTGATTGGTGACATTAGGTAAGCCAGTGCCCTGCATAGGCTCCGGACCAGTGCAGGCTTCCTGGACTCGTTTTGGACCTCGGTTAATTGTTTGTTTGTTTTTTTAATACAATAACAAAACCCTTATACCTTTAAATCTAACACTTCCCCAAACTTAAACCTAACCTTAACCCCACCCTAAAACCTTACCTCACCCTAAACCTAACCTTTCCCTAAAACTAGCCTTAACCCCTCCCTAAAACCTAACCTCACCCTAAACCTAACCTCACCCCCACCCTAAACCTAACCCCTCCCTAAACCTAACCTTAACCCCTCCCTAAAACTAGCCTTAACCCCTCCCTAAAACCTAACCTCACCCTAAACCTAACCTTAACCATTGTATTCTGTATAATCATGTGCTCTGTTCCAAAATGAGAAGCTGGGAGCAAACACAGACCCAGGAAGCCAGGCACAAGCAGCTCAGTGTTAGAAAACAATTTGCGTACATTCAAATGACCCTGAAATATTAAGCTTCCAATCAGCCCTAATAAGTAGGTCTCGTGTAATACATCACCTTGCAGACAGTTTTTGGCTGCAGTTCTAATGCAGCAGATATTTTCTTTACCTATTCCAAACTATCACAATCATGTTGATGGTGAATATTCTGCTGTGTGAGATGTGGATATGCAAATTACTTCCCATCATCCCTGTGTTTTGGTTCATACACCATCAAGCTGATATATTTGTACAGATATTTTATACTGAGTTTGATACAGATTTGAAAATACACATTGGTTAGATTATATTGAATGCATTTTCTAAGCTCAATCCTAGAACGTCTGTCTGAGGTTCCCAATGAAGTTATTTTCAGTTACGCATGTGGCTTTAAATTGGAAAGTTTACAGAAGTAAACCACTTTGGCTAGCACATAATTTATTTAACTTTGGTTCTTTTTCAAAATTACATTTAATATACTCAGTCACATTTTATTTTTGAACAGTGCTATAGGCAGTATTTGGGACATGTAGGAAGACCTCGCAGACATAGTGAGAAGAAGTAGAGGGACAATAGGAGATACTTGGTGTTGTGTTTTATTTCTGAACAGTGTTATAGGCAGACTATGGAACGTGTAGGAACACCTAGCAAAACATAGAAGAAAGATAGAAGACAGGATACCAGACATATTGGGAAAATAGAAGATGTAGAGGCAACATTTAAGAAGTATAGAAGACAAATCAAACACATTGTTATGGGACAGGGGTGTGGTGGACTCAATTACAGAGTTCTTTGTAACGTGGCAGCTCACCCAGGGGTGTATTGGAACAGGGCAAGCCACCAACAGAGTACTAGAGAAATAGGCCTCAAGTGCAGAGACACACAAACAACCCCTCTGGATGTTAAAAGTGTCAGGAAAAAATGAAACACAAGAGAGGAAAACTTAAGATACCAGAGGAAAACTGATCAGCTCAAAATTGAGCAAAAGAAAACAGAAGGCAAGAGAGTTTCCCAAAACAAAAGGGGGGGGGGGAGACAAGACAACAGAAATTAAAGATAAAATACCTTATCTTATTACTAATTATTTATTCATACCAAAAATGGTAAAGAAAAGAAAATACTGAATCCCAAGAGAAACCAGAGAGAAAGCTCTGGTGGAGAAGAAGAAAATAGAGAGAGACCCAGGAGAAAACTCAAGAGCCTTTACCAAATTACCGGTCAGGCTTGCACAGCACTCTGAAAAGAGAAACCCAAGACTGAGCACAGAGGTGTGTGTTGGCTTCCCTTAAGTAGGAGTAGGAATAATAATAATAATAATAATAATAAATGGAATTTTTAAAGCGCTTTTCAGTAACCCAAAGACGCTGTTACAATCAGATGAACACATAAAGACAATCACATCCATAACACTACATAACATACAATGATACAAAACAGGAACAAGGTTATAAAAAAAAAAAAACAAGGGCTAATCAGAAACAGAGGGATTAAATGCAGCCGCAAACAGGTGTGTTTTAAGTTTGGATTTAAATAGTGATAGAGATGTTGACTGTTGAATTTCTGGAGGAAGGGAGTTCCAGAGGTGAGGGGCATGTCTGGAGAAGGCTCGATCTCCAAGACTACGCAGCTTAGAAGGGGGAATGGTGAGTAAACCGGCTGAGGAAGATCTGAGAATGCGATTAGGTGTGTATGGTTGAAGAAGGTCCGATAAGTAAGAGGGAGCTTGGTTATTGAGAGCTTTGTAGGTGAGAAGGAGGATTTTGAACTGAATACGATATTTAACAGGAAGCCAGTGGAGGTTGTGGAGAACTGGGGTGATGTGGTGGTGGGACCGGGTGTGGGTGAGGAGATGGGCAGCAGAGTTCTGGACCATTTGGAGTTTATGTAGTAGTGAGGAGCTAATGCCAGAAAGAAGAGAGTTACAATAGTCAAGACGGCTGGAGATGAATGCATGGATGAGGCGTTCAGAGGCAGACTGGGAAAGAGAAGGACGGATTTTGCAATGTTGCGAAGGTGGAAGAATGAGGTTTTTATGACGGAACTAACATGGGAATGAAACGTGAGCGTAGAGTCGAGGGTGACACCAAGATTTCGGACCACAGTGGAGGGGGACAGGGTGACATCATCAATTGAGAGTGTGAGGGAGCCAGTTTTATTTAGGGTAGATTTGGAGCCAATGAGGATTAGGTCAGTTTTATTACTATTAAGCATTAGTGAATTTTGTGTCATCCAGTGCCTGATTTTTGAGAGACAAAGTTCCAATTTGGAGAGTGGTGGGTTGTTGAAAGAATTGGTCCAGAGGTAAATCTGTGTGTCATCAGCGTAACAGTGAAAATCAAGATTGAAATGACGGATAATATGACCGAGGGGAAGTACATAGACAATAAACAGTAATGGGCCAAGGACAGAGCCTTGTGGGACCCCTTGTGAGATGGATGAAATGGTTGAACTATGTCCAGAAAGTGTGACAAATTGTTTTCGATCTGTTAGGTAAGATCTAAACCAGTCAAGGGCAGAACCAGTGACACCCAGCTCACGCAGTCTTGAGAGGAGGATGGCATGATTTACTGTGTCAAAGGCAGAACTTAAGTCAAGGAGGACCAGAATACTTAGAGCTCCCGTATCTGCAGCCACCAGCAGATCATTGATAACTTTGACCAAGGCAGTTTCGGTACTATGGTGAGGGCGAAAACCAGACTGAAATGAGTCGAGGAGGTTATTGGATTCTAGATATGTTGTCAGCTGGGTGGCTACGACACGCTCAAGGATTTTAGAAAAAAATGGAAGATTTGAAATCGGACGGAAATTATTTAGATTTGCTGGGTCAAGACCAGGTTTTTTAAGGATAGGTGTAACTGCAGCTAATTTGTAAACTGAGGGGACATAGCCAGAAAACAGTGAATGGTTAATAATAGAGGTTAGATGAGGGACCAAAGCAGTCATGCAGGCTTTCGTTAGTGAGGTAGGGAGGGGATCAAGAGAGCAGGTGGTACTTTTAGAATGGGTAATGATATCACTGATAAGAGAAGGAGTAACCGGGCTGAAATCAGAAAAACAGGGCATGGATATAGAACAGACTGAGGGCTGTGGAGACAGTGAGGAAGGAAAGGTGGATTTAGATGAGATAATCGTAAGAGAGTTATTAATATTGGAAATTTTATCTTCAAAGAAGTGTAAGAAGGAGTTGCAGAGTTCAGAGGAGGGTGTCATGTTGCTGCCAGGGGCTTTGAAAAGTTTAGAGATTGTTGTAAAGAGATTACGGGGGTTAGCATTAGGCCTATTAATAAGACCTGAGAGATACCTAGACTTGGTGGTGTGTAAGGAATCTCTGTATTTGCGCATGTGTTGCATCAAGAATGAGAAGAGTCTTGATGCTAGGGTCTTGACGGATGGCAGGTCAAGTCAAGCTTTACTTGAAGCTCGAAGGGCTCAAGGTGCAGTTTGACTCTTGACCATTGCCATAAGATAGGGCTTGGCTTGTAGGCAAGCATGAGAGTTTTAAACATGATGCAGGCAGCTACAGGAAGCCAGTGAAGAGAGCACAGCAGTGGAGTGACATGGGTGAATTTAGGAAGATTAAAGGCATTCTGCATTCTGGATTATCTGAAGGGGCCTGACAGCCTGTAGAGGAAGACCAGTTGCAGTAGTCAAGCCTAGAAATGGCTAGAGACTGAACTAGCACCTGGGCAGCCTCCTGAGAAAGAAAGTGTCGAATCTGCGGGATGTTGTATAGTAGAAATCTACATGACCACGTCAGGTTTGTAATATGGGTTGCAATAACTGGCCATCCAGTGACACACCAAGGCTCCTTGCAGTTTCAAGGAGTTCTCAAATGAGATAGCAAGATCTTGATGAGGACCAGCTGTTCCAGTGATAAAAAGTAGCAAGACTGAGCTTCAGGTGGTGAGCTGTCATGCAAAAGAAGTGTCAGTCAGACCAGTCTAGATGTGACCTTAGTATCAAAAGGTGGAGTAAAAGTATTAGTTAAGTGCAATTAGCATAATAGTGGTTAAAGAAACCATGAGAGGTACTTATATCACCAAGAGAACAGGTATATTACGAAAAGAGAAAAGGACCTAGCACAGAGCCTTGAGGGACATCTGTGGGGAGCCTGCATGGAATGTAAGTAGATCCATTCCATGTTACCTGGTAAGAGCAATCCTCTCCAGAACCAGAGGACCTAGCAAATGTCTGCTGTGATTGAAGCTGGATGTGGATATGCAAATATGCAAATGTCACTGATCATCACCTCTGTGCATTTGAGACCTTTAAAGTTAAACTTCCAAATCAAAGAGACAGGACCTAGAGATTAGGTTAAGGGTAATGACTACAGAATACAGAGATCATTTGTAAAATAATAGCATAAATCTAAAGTCCAAAACTAAATCAGACAAATCAGAATCGTTATCAGCATTCTACCCTTAGCCTTCTCTCACCTGGTCTGAGACATGTATAAACAGACCCCATATATAACTCTGTAGGAAATACATTGTTGGTGAATACTGTAACATTTCTGTTTATTGGTGAATCTGATTTTTCAGGTGGAATAAGTTGGTACTATATATTTTTTGTGTTGTTTGGTAAATTGAGGGAAATGAATATATAATTGGGGGCACTGTGGTCTAATTGGACATGGATATGCAAAGTATTTCCCAACATCTCTGAACTTTAGTTCATACATCGTCCTCCAGATTCCTTGTACTGATCAGCACCTGAATTTCAGCCCTTAGCAATTAATGCCCTAAATTAAATAGGCAGGAGACAGGCCCAGCCAGACCCTGGGGGCTACGGACAGTGGCAGGTTTGGTTTTGATGATTTAAGTTCCTTTCATTAAAATAGCCCTTAATCTAACACAGGTTCTATGCAGATTATCACTGTAATTATCAAATCAACAAAGATTATTTACCAAATGCAGTGTTCCTCCTAAACGTCCCAATGCCCAAAACCAGACCAAATGCCTCAGAACCATTATCAGTCTTCTACCATCAGCCTACCCTCAACTGGTCTGAGACATGGATAAACAAGCCTCATATCTAACTCCATAGGAAACCAGTTAGAACCCAGTTTATATCCATGAACACAGTGCAGTTTTTCATCCCACCACAAGAGGAGCTCTACACCAGACTGGAGACGGCCTTGGTTACACCACATAGACCAGTCAGTGGGATCTGACTGTAAACAAACCCAGAGTCTGGGTGACACTTTTTATGTTGTACTGTTCTCCACTACACTTTAACACTTTATTCACTCAATCTTAGAAAAACAGATAGGTTTCTCCTTTAAAGTAAAAACGTACCGTAAACACATGAGCAAAGTATTTCAAATGTTTAACAAACTTCACATTGACCATCAGCTCTTACATCAGAATGACACAGAACCCTCAAGATGAAGCCTTGCTGCTGGACACATGGTGTCACAACACAGTCCAGTGTCCTACAGCACAGAACTGGCCAAAAATCATACCCTTCCTAGTCCCTTCTGAAATTCAGAGGGTATGTATTTAAAGCTTTTTTTCATAGTCCCCTACAGTGCTCCGGCAATAATGACCATCTGATGTTCGACTCTAACTTAACCCTTTACATATTCCTGTTCAATCTTTTGAGATCATCTGGACCTGAGAGTGATTTTCTGCGTATTCCAGATATAAATTAAACATTTGTCAATATGTGACATGTGTGATGTTTACTTTTGCCTGCAGCCAGGAAGAAATTATTTTAGAGCATCATGGATTGCGGGGCGGACTGATGGAAGCGGATGCACTTGCTAAAACACAGCGAAATTTATTTTAAACAAAAGATAAATAACAGATACAGACAGAGAAACTTTAACAGAAAGATACAGGGAGCTGACAGAAACTAAGACAAAGGGAACTAAACAGGACAGACAGACAAAAGCGATAAACAGACTAACACTGGACAGAGAGCTAAACAGGGTATAAAACAGAGAAAAAACCTAAATGAGGATAAGCAGAGACAGACAGACTAGGCGACACGATGACAGGACACGAAATGAGAAGAGAGCAAACCAAAGCACAAGACCAGACAAATAAATGACCGACAAGGGAACTTAAATACATTACATAGACAAGAGACACCTGAGACAGATAACGAGGGTGACGGATTACAAATGAGACACTGACGAGAAGGAGGAACAAGGCGGGACAAGGGCGGAGACATGAACAATAACAAACAGAGCCATGTGCTAAGTGAGCACATGGGGAGGAAAACAGACACGACAGGACAAGAACGTGACAGATTGGACTAACGGTGTGTTTGTTTAAATATTCAGTGTCACATTTTCTCAGTACTACTGTGATGCACATTAAATAATGTTGGACTTTAAAATATTTTTTGCATTTATTGCTTGCATTTGTACCTATTATTTTCAATAAATAAAACAAAAAGCGTATACTGTCTCTTCACTATCCTACATGTTCTAAACTGGTGGGTGGAGGGGAGGAGTGGTGCTAAATGGGCATTGTCTGTGACAGAAGGGAGAGAATTTCTCACCTGTGTGTCCTTGTCTATCTCATGCATAGTAAAACTATATAAAGTGTCACGCCCTCGTCCTCATGTCTGTTTTCCCTGCCATGCGCTCTCAGCACATGGCTCTGTTTGTTGTTGCCCTAGTCCCGCCTTTGTTCCGCCTCCTCGTCTGTGTCTCATTTGTTACCCTTCCCCCTCGTTATCTGTCTCAGGTGCGTCTCGTCTGTGTTTTGTATTTAAGTCCCATTCTCTCACTTCCTCTTGTCGGTCATTTCCCCTTGGTTGTGTTTTGTATCCAGTTGTTTCATTTCTAATGTCATAGTCGTATCGCTCCCTTCAGTTTGTCTGTTCCTCGTTTCGTCTCGTCCATGCCCGCGAGTCCCTGACAGAGAGCTTTAAATACCAGTGCGTAGCCAACACCAATGTCTACATGAAGGAGCATGGAGGAGATACCAGGTGGCAGGCCAGTACACCGGGAGATGTGGAGGGGGTCCAAGGAGGAACAGGAGTAGTGCTAGAGCCTTGCACAATGACCACCAGCAGTCCAGTAATATCCATGTTTCTGCACAAACTGTCAGAAACAGACTCTATGAGGGTGGTATGAGGGCCCGACATCCACAAGTGGGGCTTGTGCTTACAGCCCAACACTGTGCAGGGTGACTGGCATTTGCCAGAGAACACCAAGATTGGCAGATTTGCCACTGGTGCCCTGTGCTCTTCACGGATGAAAGCAGGTGCACACTGTGCACATGTGACAGAGTCTGGAGACACCACGGAGAATGTTCTGTTGCCTGCAACATCCTCCGGCATGACTGATTTGGTAGTGAGTCAGTAATGGTGTGGGGAGGCATTTCTTTGGAGGGCCACACAACCCTCCATGTGCTAGCCGGAGTTACCCTGACTGCCATTAGGTACCAGGAGGAGGTCCTCAGACCCATTGTGAGACCATATGCTGGTGCAGTGGGCCATGGGTTCCTCCTGGTGCATGACAATGCTAGGCCTCATGTGACTGAAGTGTATCAGCAGTTACTGCATGATGAAGGCATTGATGCTAAGGACTGGCCTGCCCATTCCCCAGACCTGAATTAAGAATAAAATATTTTACCTAAGTTCACCTACGTTAAAGGTGTGATTGATAAATGTTATGTACTTGCATGACCCAAGTGTGATGCCCCTATGACCTCACAATCTCTCACATTACCAATAAGAAACTGCTGGCCCACAGCAACACTTAGATGCATAGAAACCGGTTCCCTTACCTCTAGAAAAACAGAAGGTCAACAACTGGTCCTGTGATTTACAATCCTGAAAAGTCAGGTGTTTCTGGGTTAGGAGTAACTGTTAAAATTTTGTGTGAGTGTAAAAATATGTGACATCAGTTGTAGAAAATGCTATCCAAATAAATTTCATTTGTGTAACTGGACATATAAGATTCTGGCTTCTTTTTTCAGACACTTACTCTGCGAATACTATTGTATATATTGAAAAACTGTACACAAGCATGTTATTTCAGACAGGCTTAAGGTTACATTAATTCATTCATTGTACTTCATTGTAAATGTCAGTTACCATACACATACTTTAATTCACTGACTATGAAGGTCACTGTTAATCTGCTTATAGCACTGCAGACACCCTGCCTACCTCATAATCCTGAAAGTCCATTGTTGGAACACCTGTCTCCCTGTTTTTGTGGGTTAACAATAACACTGTTAAAGCTTTGTTTTTTTTTGTGACATTAGTGCACCATTTTGTATGAAAATGTTAGTGTCACTGGTAGAATATAATTAGTTTTGCACAAGGCTGTATACTGCATTTTGTTGCCTTGCACTTGTACTGAGCAATGACAGTATATTCATTCATTCATTCATTATCTGTAACTGCTCATCCAGTTCAGGGCAAAGACAGTACAGTTAAATCTATCTATCTATATAGATACTGAAATAAATTATGCGTGAATGTGTGTGTGTGTGTGTGTGAGTTTCACCCCTATAATTCTTTCTCAGTAAACTTTTCAGAAAATAAACATTGAAATATCACCAGCAATAAGTGTGTTATACCATCAACACCGAGGAAAGTCCCCTAACAGCTCTGGATTGGGTAGCATTGTAATTACATTCTCTGAAATTATCGCTGGAACACCTTTTGCAAGTTGGGAGTGGTGGTGGAAATTTAGAAATAATCATACAGCATCAGCACCAGACTTTACTAATGTTTATGAGATCCTCAAAAATATTATTAAAAAACATATTTAACAGAAGGGCGGCACGGTGGTGCAGCAGGTAGCGTCGCAGTCACACAGCTCCAGGGACCTGGAGGTTGTGGGTTAGATTCCCGCTCCGGGTGACTGTCTGTGAGGAGTGTGGTGTGTTCTCCCTGTGTCTGCGTGGGTTTCCTCCGGGTGACTGTCTGTGAGCAGTGTGGTGTGTTCTCTCTGTGTCTGCGTGGGTTTCCTCCGGGTGACTGTCTGTGAGGAGTGTGGTGTGTTCTCTCTGTGTCGGCGTGGGTTTCCTCCGGGTGACTGTCTGTGAGGAGTTGGTGTGTTCTCTCTGTGTCTGCGTGGGTTTCCTCCGGGTGCTCCGATTTCTTCCCACAGTCCAAAAACACACGTTGGTAGGTAGACTGGCGACTCAAAAGTGTGTGAGAGAATGTGTGAGTGTGTGTTGCCCTGTGAAGGACTGGCGCACCCATCCAGGGTGTATTCCCGCCTTGTGCCCAATGATTCCAGGTAGGCTCTGGACCCACCCCGACCCTGAACTGGATAAGGGTTACAGACAATGAATGAATGAATATTTAACAGAAGGCCTGAAGGGCAAGGTTTAAATTAGTTTCCCACATAATTTTTGCTGCCTGTTACACACACCACAAACAGTTGAAAAACAATTTCTAGGATCACATGTTCAATGTATCCATCAAAAATCAAATAAATAAATAAATAATTGAGGAGTGTGAAGGGAATTTTTAAATGCATGCTTTTTATTACTAGTGTTAAATGGAAATCACTATAAATTAGTAGTAATCACTGACAATTAATAGAAGTCTTTCTTTTATATGAAGATAAGCCGTTTTATGAAATGTATGTTGCATTATTCTATTGTCTCAAAGTGTTTCAGTGAGTCTTTTGTTGAAAAGGAATGTGACGGGAGGATATGGGAGTGAAGCCTGAAAGAGTTACACAGGAGATCAAGGACGTTTTTGATTCTAACAGGCACTTGATGTAGCTGATTCTTAGAACTCAGTTTCTGCACAAAGCTGTTATAAAGGAAGAAAGACATAAGTGGTTCAGTTACAAAATAACTTCTTATAAGATGATGAAGTGCTTATGTGTGTGTGTGTGTGTGTGTGTATAAAACAGAGTTTTCTTTTGCCAGAGCAGAGCAGAGTAGAGGGTTGGTGCATGCTTTTAGCTGCTCTCAATAAAGGTTACTCAAAGACCACTTTCAGTCTCATTTATTATTAGTTAATCATTTCCATGACTGGAAAAAATACATTATTCATTCATTTTGATGGCTACAAATGTACAAGTGATACTAGAAATACTTTTTCAACTGTTTTTGGTGTGTGTAACAGGCAGAAAAAAAAATAACATAGTTTAAACTTTATTTTTCACCTTGCCCTTCAGGGCTTATAAACAGTAACTCCCCTGAACTCTTCATGAAGTCAGAAATCCTCTGTTTATATGAAACATTATACAATGATTTACTGTTGTTTACATAATTAAGCTCCTTTCCTCATACCACCTTCTAAGATTGTATCACGGTTTCCCTTTCAGTCACACACAATTCACACAGTCAGCAACTTAAGGAAGAATAAAACATTTAAAAACAATAACATTAGCTAAAGTGACCATGAAAAACTAATAAGAGGATGAAGAAGACAGTAATAATTAAAAATACTCATGGAAAAATATAAAATAAAAAAGCAAAAGGAAACTTATTATAGTTAAGGGTGGCACAGCAGGTAGTGTCACACTCACACAGCCCCAGGGACCTAGAGGTTGTGGGTTCGAGTCCTGCTCTGGGTGACTGCCTGGAATTTGATGTGTTTTCCCAGTATCCACATGGGTTTCCTCCCACGGTCCAAAAACACATGTTGGTAGGTGGACTGGTGACTCAAAAGTGTGTGTGAGTGTGTGTATGTGTGTTGCCTTGTTAATGACTGGTGCCGGGTAGGCTCCGGACCCACCGCCACCCCGAAGTGAATAAGCAGTTACAGATAATGAATGAATGAATGAATGAATGGATACCTGAGTTAAACAAAACAAAAAATCTCACAATTCTGAATAGCAAGAAAAGGAAAATAAAGTTTAGAAAGTAAAAAAAAATATTTATTCAAAACACAAAGTAAGCTTGGAACATTCTTTAAAACATCAGAAATATATGGGTTTCCATATTCAAGGAACTCTTTTTGAATTAGAGCAAAATAAGTTATTACTGGGGAACTGGGGTTTAAATGTGGATGATTTCGTCTGGTATAGTGGCTAAATTCTGCTTCATTTTGTCTGGATTTGATTCTTGGACCAGATCATTGTTCTGAGTTACACAATGTTCATGTTCAGCATGCATTAATCTCCAGAATCACATTAGAGATATATTTAGGTCATTCAATGGAAATGGAAATCCAGGAAAACTTGAGATAGTTCCTGCAGTAAAACTCTCTCCTGATTATTGCCCATCAGTTCAGAAGAAATGCTGTGAGCAAGTGTCCAGACAATTTTGGCATTATTTTGAAACTAGTGGCGGATGCTGGTCTTTCAAGGAGGGGAAGCTCAATTTCGGCCTACGTCATAAAATGTGTCGGTTTATTTATACGTAAATTCTACCCTCCGTTCCTTTTTAAGAAAATGATCTGTGACCCTGTCGTACCAACAAGGCGTCTTTTCCAGGGACTTGACTAGTGTCCTCTCAATGGCCAGCAGAGCTAGGCTGCTTAAACGGCCTTAGCCCATGTGAAGTGTGTCCGCCTGTGAGTGCTTTGTGACGGTAGAGGGGCTCAGCAGCACCCGCTGGACAGAAACTGCGATAGAAGTCAGAAAGTGTGATAGAAGTCAGTCTCCAAACACAAGCATCTACAAAATACCCCACCTGTAATAGAAGCTCGATTTGTCGCTAGTCGTTTTTAACAAAGAAAATGCCGCTAAGAGGTTTAAGAAAGTCTCCTGTTCAACTCAGAACAGAATGAAAATGTAATGCTCCCATGGATCTTTATACCAAAGGATCGCTGATTCGCTCATTTTGCTGTCAATCAAAAAGGGATTTAGCCTCAGACAGATCATCCAATCATCATGCAGAAGCTGAGCGTCCGGGCCAGCCGAGGCCAGCCCACTGCCCCATAGACCCCCAGAGACGCTGAGCGTCCGATGGGTGGGACAAAGCTTATTTATCCAATAACTCGTCTCATTTCACTGCACTTCGCTGCTTCGCTATTGAACTCAGTGGAAGCTCAGCATTCACACCGTTTAAAGCACTGTGAAGCTGCGGGAATGATTGAGAGGTCTTTACCAGTGATAAGAAGCTGATTCTGAACAAAAGTTGAGCGCGTTGTAGTGCATATTTATTCAATGACATGTACACAC
The DNA here is from genome assembly GCF_029633855.1 of Hoplias malabaricus. Lineage (NCBI taxonomy): Eukaryota > Metazoa > Chordata > Actinopteri > Characiformes > Erythrinidae > Hoplias > Hoplias malabaricus. The sequence continues at coordinate 3,395,364 of NC_089817.1, forward strand.
AACAGTATATATTTGATCACTTATTTTTTGACATTTTAGGGGAAGCTGAGCTTCTCTTGCAGTCTTAGAGCAGTCGCCTCTGTTTGAAACATGTAAAATAACTCTAAAAAGTGTTAAATAAAGAAAATGAGGAATGACAACGAAACCTCCAAACAATTCGGAAGAAACACAAATAAAACGGAAAAATCTTTATTTGAATGTGGCCATAAACACTATGAGCCAAACACAGTTGCAAACAATTACAGTGCCCATTGTCTTCACATAGGGTTGTTGCGAAACAAACATAAAGTGAGTGTGCTTTCAGTTTCTGAGCAGTGTTCTGTCAAATTCTGGTAAACACACAAGAGCATGTGGAACAGAGCTTTGTAAATGCAGCTGATGCAACAAGCTTTCAGTTTGAACCATGGCTTCAGTGCATACATTGCTTTTATTTCTGTGTGAAGTTAGAAACTGTAAGTACTTATCCTCCAGCATCAAACTTTTTCTGCTTGTTATGAATTAAAGGGTCACCATACACTGAAACTACATTAGACTCAAATAATACGATTGTTATCATATATTTTAAATGAGAAAATACCCTTAGTTTGGAGTATGACTCTGTTTGAAGGGCCATGTCACCCTAACACTTCACAATACTCCTCTATCCCAATAAGAACTGAGACGACTAATCCTAGGCAACATGGTTAGGGCTAAAGGTTTGGGGCAAGGGTGAAATGGGATTCACTCTAAAATCAGATAGACAAGACCAGTCTATCTGAGGTGGGCAAGGTGGGCAAAATACATTTGGTCTATGTTTGTTCCATATTCTTAATTCCACAGGCTGACTTTGTACCAAGGTGTATGAGCTTATAAACCAGTAAACATCCCAAATGCCCTGAATTACTCACCATATGTCTCTGTGTGACTTATATTAGGAACCTTGCAGTAGCCCCTACACATGCTGCCCCAGAATTCACAAAAACTGACGGATGTCCAGGCACTTTCAGAGGTAGGGCCCAGTTTGCATCACTCTAGCCCGCATCATGCTGACAACAGCAACTCATAAGTTGAAATGTGCATCAGAAAAAGGAGCGTGTGAAAAACGTGAATAGCAAACCCCTAATGGTGGACCAAATGGTTAAGCACACAGTTGGAAGTCCCTCCCCAGGGACTTGCAGGCTTGGACATCTACCTTGGGGGCAGGGCTAAGGTCTGTCTACCTGACAGTGAAATCCCTGACGCTGGTCTGGAGCATAGCTTTAATATAAAGAAGGAACTGGTCATTAATCCTTTGGCCTGGAGGATGTAGACAGTGGTGCAGTAAAGTTGCATTCTGGGATCTTTAGGCAAACAATTCCACATTTAAACTGAGGCCCACAGTCCAGTGAGATGACATCAAACTATGTGACCCACATCCCAGTGAACACATGGGCATTGCTGAAAGATGACCTAGGTGACAGTGGAATGGCCTCTGGCTACCATGGGGTTCTTTCAATGAGCATGATGGAGTGAGAGAACCCTCATGGTGGTAGCCATAACTCCACATATCCAAATGCAGATTACCAAATTGTTGTGGAGGAAAACATTAGTTGGGTGGTAACAGTATTTGGATTATTTCTGATTAATTGTGGTTATAAATTATAAATTATTATAATTTAGAATGTGGGTTTTTCATCAGGATTTTCAGACTTTATGGACAAACTGCACAGTATTATTTCAAATCAAAGAAAGGAATAATAATCAGTTGATAAACATAGCATAATTATCAAAATCTCAACAACGGTATCAATGCAGATGAAGCCCTTATTATGATTTTAATAATTGGCTAGGCTATATGACTTGTGACTAATATGTGTTGCTTAATAAAGTTTAACTAATGATTAATATGTAAATTTATCAAGAGACTTAATTAGACATCAGCTTCTGAAAATGATATATTTTTAGCGTACTCTTTGCACAGGTCGACCAACCGATGGGTACAGCGGTTCCGTTGCGGTGGCAGCAGAGAGTCCAAGACTCTCCTCGTGGGAGCTGCTGAGGCGGGGCTCGCTAAGGAGTCGTCACTCACGGGGGAGTGGCAAGCCGCTTCAGGCGCCCTCAGAGCGTTGTGACATCAGTTGAAGAATTTCCTCTCGGCTCGATGTCCTGGTTGGGAGTCCCCGAAAGGGGGCATCGAAAGAGGCTCTCTTCTCTCGAATTTTCAGAAGTGTTGTCTTAAAGTCGGTAAAATTATAAAAATTATAAAATTCATATACTAAAAAATTTCACCAATCTCAGAGGTGGTATCTTATTCTGGCCAAAAATAAGTTTCACTTGCTTTGATTAGCCATAAAAACGTTATTTCTACAGGTTTAACTATCTGACTCAATCACTAAATTAAGAAATGCTAAATTGACTCAAGGCGTCCCTTGTTCGGTTGCATAAGATTGGGCCGTTATCAGAGTCTTTCAGGAGGTGGGGAGTCGACTCCGTTCAACTGCTCAAATTTTCAGAAGATTTCTATGACTCTTAAACTCTGACACATTTTTCTTCCGAAGCGACTCACGCCCTTTCGGCCGTACCGCTGTTTTCTATGTGGCGCCATTACGCCCACTTGGGAGGTATGTGTGTGTGTTTCATAGGTCCTCACAGCTCACTGCTATGGAATGTAAGGTTTTGAAGAAAGACAGTCAAATGCTGAAACTTTCGTCCACTTCTTGATTTAGATCCAGAGTCTAAAAAAGCCCCAGCATACCTGGGCCTTCCTCCACTACATGGGAATTGGGGAGTTGATAGGAGATGACAGGATAAACCCAGATAGTTTAACCAAGCAATGAGAGGAGCCAGTGGGTGCTGTCTGATTCAGACAGAGGAAACATTTGTGAGAGAAGCATCTTCAAATCCTCATATTCATTCTCTGTGGAACCTAGAGGAAACTCACCATCTTTGATCCTTAATGTGGCAAGCTTAACCTCAGGTTGAGCAAAGCAAATGGCTGCATGCTCCTCCCTGTCACGCCCTCGTCCTGTCAGGTCTGTTTTCCCTGCCATGCGCTCTCTCAGCACATGGCTCTGTTTGTTATTGTCCATGTCTCTGCCCATGTCCCGCCTTTGTTCCGCCTCCTTGTCCGTCCTCCTCGTTATCTGTTTCAGGTGTGTCTCGTCTGTATCATATTTAAGTTCCCTTGTGTCATTTCCTCAGATCAGTCATTCATTTTGTTCGTATTCCTAGTCATGTTCTTGTTCTATATTCCTAGTCATGTTCTTGTTCTACATTCCAAGTCATGTTCTCATTCCAATTCCTCTTATTGTATTGTTTTGTTTCTCAGCTGTCACGTTTCCTGTCCTAGTCTGCCTCATCTGTTCCTCGCTTCATGTTTGCCCTCAAGTCTGTTTGTGTTTGTTTTGTTATTTTGTTGAAATAAACGTCTGTGTTATTAGCGTGTGCATCTGCCTCCATCAGTCCGACTTCGCGATCCTGATACTCCCAAAGTCCAGTAATTTGAGTGCTGTGGCATATGCATAATGGATTGTTTTAACAGACGTTGGGGTCACCAGTGCTGGTGTTTTATAGAAAGATGCTGAGGTGAAACCAAGTTTTATATCAAAATACTTGAGCATGGAGACTATCTAAGAGAACTGAAGCTGAACAAATAAGACTCACTACCTTTTGTAGATTCATGATACCAGCCTCCATAACAGTCTGTAAAAGGGGCTGGAAGCCCAGAATTCATTTTCTGTAACTGAGCCTACTTGGAATCACTGGGTTCTAGACAGAGACGCACCCTGGACAAGACACCAGTCCATCACAGGTCATCACACACTAACTGTCATGTCCGCTTCTCCTATCAATATGGTCTTGCCTAAGCCTGTTTCACAAGGACTCTCATCTTTACATTCTTTACATTTTTACATATCATGTCAAAACTTTCGTTACAGGAATTTTGTGAAGCTGCTTTGTGACAACACCAGTTGTAAAAAGCACTTTAAAAATAAATTTGTTTTGATTTTGATTTGATCTCTGGACTCCATATCCCAGAATTCACCAGATGCTCACTTGACACCCAGTCAATGTCACATGACACTACGCCGGTCTAATTCACGTGAGTTATAATCACATAAACCTGTTTAATCCTAATTTAATCACTGTTCACAGTCTTGGTCCTTGCCAAGTATTGTTGTGGTTCGTCCCTGCAAACAAAGTTTGTTCTCCTTGTCTGTCCTCATTGCCAACCTTTTGTTGTCTTTATCGTCTTTTGCGGTGTACCTCCTGTATTTTTGACTTCTCTGGCTATGGACTCTGCCTGTTTTGTTTCTGTGAGTTTTGGTACGTACTTAAGGTTCTGTTTTTGCTTGCTGTTACTGACCCCTTCTTGTGTTTGACCACTCTTTTGGACTTTTGTTATAATAAACACTTCACCTGTGATCCACGTGTCTGCTCTCTGTCCGGTCATGACACTAACCCAGTCATTCAAACATTCACCCAATCATTTACACACACCTTCAGACAGTTTCACTCAGTGAATCCACTTACCAACATATTTTTGGAGTGTGGAAAGAAATTTTAGCCACCATGGAGCTCTCAGATTAAATATCCCTGTGTTGATTAATTCAGAATGTCTGCACTAGCCCCTACATGTATATTTCCTTTACCTATATGATCTCAGCTCATCTGTAAAATTGTGTGGTGCTGCATCAGTGATGTGGTGAATGTGTGCATGTGAGAGTGTGTTTATAATGGACACTGAAGGAGAGTGAAAGCAGGGTTTTTCACCTTTTCTGTTTGAATGTGTTGCTGAGTAACTAGCTTAATGATTGTGTGTGTGTGAGGAGTGGAGTGAGGGGAAATGGGAGGAGTTAAGGGTGGGGATTGTTCAGCTTCTCTGTATGGTGTTGAGTTAGTAACTCGGTGACTGTGTGTGTTAATGCATGGCTCTGATTGAGTGTATGTAGTGAGTGTGTGTAGTGAGTTAGTGTTTAGAGTGTTTGTGGTATGAGGATAGATTATGCATTCAATGTAATCTGTGTATAGAGTGTGTATGACATGTTATGTGTGTGTATGTTTACTGAAAGGGTGTATAGGGTTAAAGTGACTTATTAAAGGGTAAGTGTGTATAGACAGTAATGGCAAAGGACCGGGTCAGGTGTTTGTGTGTGTGGTGTGTGTTGCTATTAGTGGTGGTGTTAGTGTGTGTGTTTTTGGTGGTGTATTTGAGGTGTGTGTGTTCTGGAGGACAGTTCACACACGCTGCAATCGCAGCCGACTCACTCAGGTGTTCAAACATCGGCAGGTAAGACCAAAAAAAACCCACACCCCACACACACACACACAAACCTGCATATACACACAAGCGCACACACCATCATTAATAACTAATTATTCTAAGTCTGCTTTGAATAATCTGCCATTAAATTGTTAAGTATCCAATATGGATTTATTAGTATCTGCTATGAATAATTTAGCATCCACTGTGAATAATTTAGCATAGACAATGAATTATTAAGTATATGCTTAGAATTATTTATCATCAGCTATTTGTAATTAATTATTTGTTATGAATTGTTCCATATATAATTTAATAATTCTGTATTCTCTGTATCCACATGAGTGTTCACAAAAAATTTTATATGTGAGATCACCATTTGAAATCTGAATAAATTAAAAATCTACCAGTAAACACCAGGCTCAGGCTACGTACGGTTTACTTCATTAATGTACAGCTGAGTGTGGTCTGTGGTGGGACTCAGAGTCTGAGGCTGTACATTCTCTGTAAGAGCTACACAGTGGTTATGACCCGTTATGTTACCTATCGAAACCTGTCCCACAATTCTAAACATTTTCATGTGTTTTTCACAGTAAATTTGTTTTCTTCTGGTGGATTTTACAATCTGAGCTCACTGTTATTTCCTTCAGAGTTCCATGACTGAAACTGCTGAATCAGATGTGGAAAAATGTATAGATTTATAAACAATATATTATTACAAAAATTAACGAATCTTTCCCCTCACACGGGGCTTTAGCCTGTGCATATCTGCTGCTTATACTTCTGCTGGGAGCATTTTCTGATGTACAGGGTGGGCCATTTATATGGATACACTTTAATAAAATGGGAATGGTTGGTGATATTAACTTCCTGTTTTGTGGCACATTAGTATATGGGAGGGGAAAACTTTTCAAGATGGGGGGTGACCATGGTGGACATTTTGAAGTCGGCCATTTTGGATCCAACTTTAGTTTTTTCAATGGGAAGAGGGTCATGTGACACATCAAACTCGTTGGGAATTTCACAAGAAAAACAATGGTATGCTTGGTTTTAATGTAACTTTATTCTTTCATGAGTTATTTACAAGTTTCTGACCACTTATAAAATGTCTTCAAAGTGCTGCCCATTGTGTTGGATTGTCAGTGCAACCCTCTTCTCCCACTCTTCACACACTGATAGCAACACCGCAGGAGAAATGCTAGCACAGGCTTCCAGTGTCCGTAGTTTCAGGTGCTGCACATCTCGTATCTTCACAGCATAGACAATTGCCTTCAGATGACCCCAAAGATAAAAGTCTAAGGGGGTCAGATCGGGAGACCTTGGTGGCCATTCAACTGGCCCACGACAACCAATCCACTTTCCAGGAAACTGTTCATCTAGGAATTCTCGGACCTGACACCCATAATTTGGTGGTGCACCATCTTACTGGAAAAACACATCATCATTTCACATATCCAGTGGCCTTGAGGTTTCCATTGATGAAGAATGGCCCCACTATCGTTGTACGCCATATACCACACCATACCATCAGTTTTTTTGTTCCAACAGTCTTGGAGGGATCTATCCAATGTGGGTTAGTGTCAGACCAATAGCGGTGGTTTTGTTTGTTAACTTCACCATTCACATAAAAGTTTACTTTATCACTGAACAAAATCTTCGGTGTAAACTGAGGGTCCTGCTCCAATTTTTGTTTTGCCCATTCTCAAATTCAGTGCGCTGATCTGGGTCATCCTCGCTGAGATGCTGCAGCAGCTGGAGATTGTAAGGGTGCCACTTGTGAGAAGCCGAAGGAATGTTTGACTGATGTCACTCTCCAGTGACATGCGGCGAGTGCTATGCTGTGGGCTCTTGCTGAATGAAGCTAGGACAGCCACTGATGTTTCTTCATTAGCGACAGTTTTCATGCGTCCACATTTTGGCAACTCCAACACTGAACCAATTTCACAAAACTTGGCGAGCAGTTTGCTAACTGTAGCGTTGGAGATGGTTGGTCTCGTAGGGTGTCTTGCATTGAAATCTGCTGCAATGCCCCGGTTACTGCGTTCACCAGACATCAACACAATTTCTATCCGCTCCTCACGTGTTAACCTCTGAGACATGTCAATGGCTGTAAACAAAGAGAAACTCGTAAATAACTCATGAAAGAATAAAGTTACGTTAAAACCACCATTGCTTTTCTTCCTAATAAGTTTGATGTGTCACATGACCCTCTTCCCATTGAAAAAACAAAAGTTGGATCCAAAATGGCGGCTTCAAAATGGCCGCCATGGTCACCACCATCTTGAAAAGTTTCCCCCCTCCCGTATACTAATGTGCCACAAACAGGAAGTTAATATCACAAACCATTCCCATTGTATTAAGGTGTATCCATATAAATGGCCCACCCTGTATATCTATTAGCCTATCCTAATATCTTACCTACTGTTTTAGTTAGGCACTGTACTTATTAAAGTACACTATGGTTGCACATTCATATAGTGTGACTCACATATGGTTTAATTTGTAATCTGCATGAAATATGTGTATAATATTTCTTTTGAAACAGAAACCATCAGCACCCCCATCACGTTGGCTCAGACAGGGCAGAGACAGAGCAACAGTGCTTTAGACTAAGTGTTAGTGCTAGGTTTAACTATAAGGATTAGGATTCAGTGTTAGTTGTAGGGTTGTGTTATAAATTATACATGACTCAGTATCTTTGTGAATCCTGTGTGTGAGTGTGCGTGTAAGAGAGAGAGAGAGAGAGAGAGAGCGAAAGAGAGAGCAATGAGGGCAGTGTCTATGTTTAGTGTGTGGGCATGGAAGTCTGATGTGATAATCAGGATTATAAACTGTGAGTCGAGTCTGGAGCGGCTGCTTTAAAGTGACCACACCCCAAAACAAACAAATAAACAAATACCTCACAAAAGACAGAGTATTAAACTCTGCCTCTTTTTACATCACCACACTCTGTCCACACCACTGCGTTGTAAGTGTCAAATTATGCTGAGATGTTACCTGTATTGTGTTTTTGTGGATTGCTGGAGTTAGGGTTATTTTTATTATTTTAATAATTTTCTTATAATTTCAATTATATACAATACACAGCCTGACTAAAAATGTTCACTCTGTATCTACAACATGTAGTTCTTCTGTTGTTCTGCATGTTGTTCTCTTTTGTCTTCTCTTGCACTCTCTCTCTCTTACACACATACACACACAAACACACTGTCCCACGTTCAGTTCAGAGTCTGTTGCCCTTGATTTGATGGTCATTTTCCTCTTGGTCAGTGACTCTGAAAGTTCAGTGATTGACCCAGAGCAGAGAACACAGCTGAGTTCCCTCTCTCCTGGTGTTTTATCGTTTGTTTGTTTTTCTTGTTTTCTTGTTGAACTGTGATTTCCCAAGTTGTATTATGTCTGCTTCCTCTGTGTCTCAGCTATGATCTGAAATGTTAATGCTCCTTTTCTGTCAAGAAACTCAGAACTTTCCACTTTCCACTAAACAGCCCTTTACACCCATTACAGGGTAGTGTCACAGTCACACAGCTCCAGGGACCTGGAGGTCGTGGGTTCGAGTCCCGCTCCGGCTGAGCTGTGAGGAGTGTGGTGTGTTCTCCCCGTGTCTGCGTGGGTTTCCTCTGGGTGACTGTCTGTGAGGAGTGTGGTGTGTTCTCCCCGTGTCTGCGTGGGTTTCCTCCAGGTGACTGTCTGTGAGGAGTGTGGTGTGTTCTCCCTGTGTCTGCGTGGGTTTCCTCCGGGTGACTGTCTGTGAGGAGTGTGGTGTGTTCTCCCTGTGTCTGCGTGGGTTTCCTCTGGGTGACTGTCTGTGAGGAGTGTGGTGTGTTCTCCCCGTGTCCGCGTGGGTTTCCTCCGGGTGACTGTCTGTGAGGAGTGTGGTGTGTTCTCCCCGTGTCCGCGTGGGTTTCCTCCGGGTGACTGTCTGTGAGGAGTGTGGTGTGTTCTCCCTGTGTCCGCGTGGGTTTCCTCCGGGTGACTGTCTGTGAGGAGTGTGGTGTGTTCTCCCTGTGTCCGCGTGGGTTTCCTCCGAGTGACTGTCTGTGAGAAGTGTGGTGTGTTCTCCCTGTGTCCGCGTGGGTTTCCTCCAGGTGACTGTCTGTGAGGAGTGTGGTGTGTTCTCCCTGTGTCCGCGTGGGTTTCCTCCGGGTGACTGTCTGTGAGGAGTGTGGCGTGTTCTCCCTGTGTCTGCGTGGGTTTCCTCTGGGTGCTCCGGTTTCCTCCCATGCTTCAAAAACACACATTGGTAGGTGGATTGCACACTGAAGGACTATCACCCCCTCCAGGGTGTGTTCCCACCTTGCACTGAGAGATTCTTGCACCCAGTGACCCAATGCTGCCCTGTACTGGATAAGTGGTTACAGACAATGAATGAATTAATGAATTAATGTTCTGTGCTCCCCTTGTCATGTGACTGTTTCCCTCTGTCTCCTGCATCTACCTCCATCCTTGACCACTCCTATGTGCCCCCCCACACGCACATTATTACATTAGCACAGTGCTGTGGAGAAGTTGCACTGTGTTCTGGGAAATAATGGGGTAACATTCAGATCATATTCAAGGAGTTGGAGTGGTATTTGTGATACATCATACTTGAGGTAATGACCCAAAAACGTCATCTGACTTCACATATATTTGTTGCTGAATGATATGAAATCCTCACAACAATGTCCTGAAATCTGGTGTAAAGCCTTCCCAGAAGATTAGGATGTTACTAATGTGAAGTGTAAGACACTTCTGATTAATGCCTTTCATGTCAGAAGGAATAAGGGACAAACCTGAATTCAGAAACATGTGGTTTACAGTTCATGATATTTATCTGGTGAATGTTGTACTGTTTTAGGGGAAAAAACTAACCTTAAACAAGAATGATTAATGAAATGAAGGCAACGTGTTTCGATAAACAATGAATCAGTCTTTTGTGCTTACATGGGTCAAAGCTCTGCGTGTTTGAGAATGAGAGGACCATTAGTCATTAAGGGATCTGCAGTCCACTAGAAATCACAGATAAAGCCAGTCCTCATTCAAACTCATTACAATTAGATTCTCTCCCTATATGACACAAGCAAACACTGCTCTGAGGGCTGATGTGGTTTTGTAGTGAGATGGTGTTGGGGTGAGGTGGTGTTGTGGTGAGGTGGTGTTGTGGGGAGGTGGTGTTGTGGGGAGGGCTGATGTGGTGTTGTGGGGAGGGCTGATGTGGTGTTGTGGTGAGGTGTTATGTGGTGTTGTGGTGAGAGATGAGATGGTGTTGTAGTGAGGTGGTGTTGTGGGGAGGTGTGTTGTGGTGAGGTGGTGTTGTGGGGAGGGCTGATGTGGTGTTGTGGGGAGGGGTGTTGTGGTGAGGTGGTGTTGTGGGGAGGGCTGATGTGGTGTTGTGGTGAGGTGGTGTTGTGGTGAGATGATGTTGTGGTGAGGAGTGAGATGGTGTTGTGGTGAGGGGTGATGTGGTGAGGTGGTGTTGTGGTGAGGGGTGAGGTGTTATGTGGTGTTGTGGTGAGGGATGAGATGGTGTTGTAGTGAGGTGGTGTTGTGGGGAGGGCTGATGTGGTGTTGTGGTGAGGTGGTGTTGTGGGGAGGGGGTGTTGTGGTGTTGTGGTGAGATGGTGTTGTGGTCATGGGTGAGGTGGTGTGGTGGTGAGATGGTGTTGTGGTGAGGTGGTGTTGTGGTGAGATGATGTTGTGGTGAGGGGTGAGATGGTGTTGTGGTGAGGGGTGAGATGGTGTTGTGGTGAGGGGTGATGTGGTGAGGTGGTGTTGTGGTGAGGGGTGATGTGGTGAGGTGGTGTTGTGGTGAGATGGTGTTGTGGTGAGGAGTGAGATGGTGTTGTGGTGAGGGTTGATGTGGTGAGGTGGTGTTGTGGTGAGGGGTGAGGTGGTGAGGTGGTGTTGTGGTGAGGGGTGAGATGGTGTTGTGGTGAGGGGTGATGTGGTGAGGTGGTGAGGTGGTGTTGTGGTGAGGGGTGATGTGGTGAGGTGGTGTTGTGGTGAGATGGTGTTGTGGTGAGGGGTGATGTGGTGAGGTGGTGAGGTGGTGTTGTGGTGAGGGGTGAGGTGGTGAGGTGCTGTTGTGGTGAGGGGTGAGATGGTGTTGTGGTGAGGTGGTCTTGTGGTGAGGGGTGAGATGGTGAGGTGGTGTTGTGGTGAGGGGTGAGATGGTGTTGTGGTGAGGGGTGATGTGGTGAGGTGGTCTTGTGGTGAGGGGTGAGGTGGTGTTGTTGTGAGGGGTGAGATGGTGTTGTGGTGAGGGGTGATGTGGTGAGGGGTGAGATGGTCTTGTGGTGTGGTGTTGTGGTGAGATGGTGTGGTGGTGAGATGGTGTTGGGGTGAGGTGGTGTTGTGATGAGGTGGTGTTGTTGTGAGGGGTGAGATGGTCTTGTGGTGTGGTGTTGTGGTGAGATGGTGTGGTGGTGAGATGGTGTTGGGGTGAGGTGGTGTTGTGATGAGGTGGTGAGGGGTGAGATGGTCTTGTGTTGTGGTGAGATGGTGAGGTGGTGTGGTGGTGAGATGGTGTTGTGGTGAGGGGTGATGTGGTGAGGTGGTGAGGGTTGAGATGGTGTTGTGGTGAGGGGTGAGGTGGTGAGATGGTGTTGTGGTGAGGGGTAATGTGGTGAGGTGGTGTTGTGGTGAGGGGTGAGATGGTCTTGTGTTGTGGTGAGATGGTGAGGTGGTGAGGGTTGAGATGGTGTTGTGGTGAGGGGTGAGGTGGTGAGGTGGTGTTGTGGTGAGGGGTAATGTGGTGAGGTGGTGAGGTGGTGAGGTGGTGTTGTGGTGAGGGGTGAGATGGTCTTGTGTTGTGGTGAGATGGTGAGGTGGTGTGGTGGTGAGGTGGTGAGGGTTGAGATGGTGTTGTGGTGAGGGGTGAGGTGGTGAGATGGTGTTGTGGTGAGGGGTGAGGTGGTGAGATGGTGTTGTGGTGAGGGGTAATGTGGTGAGGTGGTGTTGTGGTGAGGGGTGAGATGGTCTTGTGTTGTGGTGAGGGGTGAGATGGTCTTGTGTTGTGGTGAGATGGTGAGGTGGTGTGGTGGTGAGGTGGTGAGGGTTGAGATGGTGTTGTGGTGAGGGGTGAGGTGGTGAGGTGGTGTTGTGGTGAGGGGTGAGATGGTCTTGTGTTGTGGTGAGGGGTGAGATGGTCTTGTGTTGTGGTGAGATGGTGAGGTGGTGTGGTGGTGAGGTGGTGAGGGTTGAGATGGTGTTGTGGTGAGGGGTGAGGTGGTGAGGTGGTGTTGTGGTGAGGGGTAATGTGGTGAGGTGGTGAGGTGGTGTTGTGGTGAGGGGTGAGATGGTCTTGTGGTGTGGTGTTGTGGTGAGATGGTGAGGTGGTGAATTGATAAGAATAAAAAGATGAGGCTCTGTGGTAAACATGTATATCTCTGAAGCAGAGTGTGGAACAGAGGATGTGTCTCTGCTTGTGACTAAATTCATCTTCATTCTCAAGAGTTTGGGTAAAGGCCAAAAACTGTGAAAGTGTGTGTGTGTGTGTGTGTGAGAGAGTGAGAGAGAGAGAGAGAGAGAGAGAGAGAGAGAGAGAAAGAATGAGAATTAGTGTGTGTGTGTGAGAGAGAGAGAGAGAAAGAATGAGAATTAGTGTGTGTGTGTGTGTGTGTTTGTGTGTGTTTGTGTTTGTGTGTGTGTGTGTGTGTGTGTGAGGCCATTTTCACATGGGAACTCCATAAAACGTCTTTGAGGAATCAGGTTGCCCTTTCACACATATAGCCACAGCTGGAAATGTTCACAGGGTGAAAGTAGGGGGCAGAGCCTGTGCAGTGTGTGGTTCAGGCAGGGGTTGGAAACTGTGCAGCAAATGCAGGAGATACAGTGTGATTCTCTGGAAAATTCCCAGCTCACTTCACACAGGTGTCACTCAGACATTCAACTAAAATGTGTGTACTAGGGTCAGGACAAACTCAGATCATTCAAATGGGAATCTTCAGGAAGATGTGTGAGGGTCAGGGACTGTCTGGATGGAGATTGGTTGAGGGTGAGTTTTAGTTCTGAGCTGCAGCTCCATATGTGTCAAATGAACGAGACACACTGAGCACACATCTCTCAGTCCATTCATCCTCAAACCAGGATTCATTGTCTGCAGCAGCGCTGAATATTACCTTCTCAGTGTGTGGACATGCTCAGCAGCTTCAAACTTTAGGCATGCCACTGACCAATCACTGCTGAGTGACTGCTGCCCTGACCACACCCCTGTCTGCAGTCACCATCCAAAACACCTCTCTCCCACCAGCATCCATCCCATCATCATCTGTCCTACCAGCCTCCATCTGACCAACCACTGTCAAACCAGCCTCCATCCAACCACCCTCTATCCAACCTGCCATCATCCAACCAGACTTTGTCCAACAAGCCTCCATCATCTGTCTTACTGCCAGTGTGTGGTGGAGGTTAAAGCTGATGGACTTAGTGTATAAGTGAGAGTGAGTGTTTGTGTGTGTGTGTGTGTGTGTGTGTGTGTGTGTGTGTGTGTGTGTGAGAGAGAGAGAGAGAGAGAGAGAGAGAGAGAGAAGCTGACTGAGTTATCATAGAAGTGTGGGTGTGGGTGTAAATGAGTAGCTGGCTGAATCATTGCAGAAGTGTGTGTGTGTGTGTGTGTATGTGTGTGTGTGTGTGTGTGTGTGTGTGTGTGTGTGTGTACGTGTGTCAGTGATAAACTTGCTGAGTTATTACAGAAGTGTGTGTGTGTGTGTGTGTGTGTGTGTAAATGGTGTTTACACAAATAGCAGATGTCTTTTCTGGTAAAATTCCAATGTTAACTTTAGTGATCAATGATTCCTGGGAAAGTTACTCAGGGTGAAACCTTGAAAAAAATTCAGGTCATTATATGTGGGGGGCTGAGCGGGGGTGGGGGCGGGGGCTGGGGCTAGGGCAGGGGGATAACTTCTGCCTCCTGCTGAGACTTTCACAATAGCAGAGTCCTGAAATCCCAAGGCTATTAAGGATTAGAACAAAATGTTTAAATTTAAAGGTCATCATTGTAACTATTAAATAACTTCATTACCACATTCTAGTATGTTCACACACTGAACTGAATTTAATTTAATTATGGATATGTCCAGTACATTCTGGGGTTTAATGGATTAACTGCCTGGTTATTCCTCTGGACTCAGGAAGGATATGGGGCAGATGTTTCTTGACACCAGTGGTTGCTTTAAGGACTCTCCTGCGTCACTGGCTACTGAAAGTGATTCTGCACTTTAACCTCTTCACCAGGTCACATCGACCATGCTTGTTTCTTTGTTGACAACTTCTATCACATATCCAGAGGGAAATGCTGAACTGGTGAGGTGACAGTGGTCAGCGCTGTAGGTCTGTGAATGTCCAAACAAACATTATTTGTGTGTCCGCCTCCTGCTCTGATGTTTATTCTACTGTCTCTCTTTAGTGATTTACTTCAGTGCTCAGGGGGCAATGCGAAACTTCTCCAGTTTCTTTACTACTGATTACACACCAATTAGCCATAACAATAAAGCCACCTTGTTTCTAAACTCACTGTCCGTTCTCTTAGCTCCACTGACCACACCAGTCACTCTGATTACTTGCAAATTGTAGAAATACATTCTGTTTTTTTGCATATTTTGTTTGGCCCATTTTCACAGTTCTTCAATGATCAGGACCCCCACAAGACCCCCACAGTGCAGGTGTGATGTGGTGGTGGATCCTCCTCAGCGCTGCAGTGACACTGACAATGTGGTGGTGTGTGTATATTTGTGTGTGTTTTCAGAGATGTGCTGATGGAGGGGGGGTCTGCAGTAGATGCTGCGATCGCTTCGTTGGTGTGTACTGCATTGGTAAACCCTCAGAGCATGGGCCTTGGGGGTGGAGCCATCTTCACTATTATGGACAACAAAGGTACGTTCACAAATAAAAAACAGCTCTGTGATTCTTATTTATATATTCATTTCATCTTAACAGGTTCATGCTGAAAGTGGAAAATTTTATTGTTTTTGCCCATTTTTATTATTCAAAAAAATATGGTACAGGCAACAAAAGGCTGGTAAATGTATGTAATGCTTCAGAAAAGTAAACAAGGTCAATTGGCAACAGATCAGTGACATGATTTGGTTTAGAACAAATCAGAGAGGCAGAGTCTTTCAGAAGTAAAAAGCCTTGGGAGGAGGGAAAACCTGGGGAGGAACCAAGACTCATATGGGGAACCCATCCTCCTTGGGTCAACACAGCAGAGAACAGAACAGAACAGAAATAAAAGTGAACTGATAGAGATAAATGAGTTATAGTAATGTGAAAGTAAAATATTAGTGATATATGAGTATGAGGAAGGAGGAGGTGGTGAATGATTTTGTGGGAGGTAAAGGCAGATGCAGAGTTAATTTGAGATAAAACATCATTCATGAATAGCCAAGCATGATACTGTAGATGAGACAAAGCCAAGATCTTGAGCAACAACAGGAGAGCTGCAGGAACAGGATATCTCAATGCATGAAAGAGACAGGAGAAAGAAAACCAGACAAGGGGAAAAAATAAAGGGGTTAGTAGGTTCATGGTAAAGCAGGGGCAAAATTGTCCTGCAAAAAAATCATCCACGGGCCAGGCAAGAGAACCCAGCTCATTGCAGTAGTCTAGACAAGTTATAATGCATGCACTAGTTTTTCTGCATCATTTAAGTTACTGTTTTGGCAGTATTGATAAGTGGAAGAAGGCAGTTTTGACTGTACTGGATATAAGGGTATCAAATGTGAGAGTCAAATCAAAAGCTACCCCTAAGTTTTTAATGATGGTATTGTGTTTTACTGTTGAATTATCAAGATTAATAGCAGCATTTCTGAGTGAATGTATCTGAGTATCTGTACCTAGTAACAAGACCTCAGTTTTATCAGAATTTAACATGAGGAAGTTTGCATCATCCAGTCTTTCATGTCAATTAGACATTCTGTTATTTTACGTAGACAAGCGACATCATTAGGTTTGGCTGATATACACAGTTGTGTGTCATCAGCGTAACAGTGGAATTGAATCCCATGCTTACGGATTAGTCGACCCAGTGGCAGCATGTAGAGCATGAACAAAACAGGGCCAAGCACTGACCCTTGTGGAACACCATATTTAACTAAAGTATGATTAAAGGATTTATTAATCATATAAACAAATTGATAATGGTCAGATAAATCTGACCAAGAGAGGGCAGATTCATTTTTTCCTACCAGATTTTCCAGCCTATCAAGTAGTATCACATGATCTATGGTATCAAATTCTGCGCTAAGGTCAAGCAGCATCAGAGTAGAGATACATCCCTTATCAAGTGAAAGAAGTAAGCCATCAGTTACTGATTAAACTAAGCAAGTCATTTTAATTGACAGGAAAAGACAACTAACCAATGGGTGACAGGACTCAGGACAAGACAGGAACAGACACAGGAGCTGGGACAAGACAGGACCGGATACAGGAGACTGAATTCGGGACAGGACAGGAGACTGACAAAGGGGGGTGACAGGAAACTGAACAAGAGACTGAACAGGTGACTTACAAAATGGAACAGGAGATGGGACTAGGGACTGGAACAGACTAGACAGGACGGGAGTGGAAACACGAGACGTGACAGGAGACTGGGGTTGCACATTGGACAGGAACTGAGACAAGACTGAGGACAGGACAGGACCTGAGACGGAAGACTGGACTGGACAGGAGACGGGACAGGTGATGGAATGGAGAACTGGGAATGGACAGGGGACTGAACTTGATTACAGACTGGGACTGGACATGAGGCAGGACAGGTGATGGGACTGGGTGCTGGGAATGGACAGGAGACCAGACAGAGGGTTGAAATGAGGACTGGACTGGAGACAAGACTTGAGACAGGACAGAGGGTTGAAACGGGGACTGGACTGGATTAACAGGGGACTGGACAGGATTTGGCAGGGGAACAGGGACCAGGATGTTTATGGGGACAGACACAAACACAGTGACAGGGACTAGGATAGAGACAGGAACCAGGACAGGGACAGACAGGGGAACCAAAACAACTGGGGTGTGCCCAGGGCTGGCAAAGTCTGTGGGGCTGTCCGAGAAGCCAGCCTGGGCACAGCTCTAGGGATCGGCCCCAAAGTCCTTGGGGCCGACCTACAAACACGACTTGAAGCAGCCGGGGCCACAGTCATGGGTGCAGAAGCGGCCAGGGCCACAGTCACGGGTGCAGAAGCGGCCGGGGCCACAGTCACAGGTGCAGAAGAGGCTGGGCCCACAGTCACAGGTGGAGGAGCAGCCGAGGAAGCCGCCATATCAGGGACAGGAGCGGCTGAGGAAGCCGCCTTCTCGGGGACAGGAGCGACTGAGGAAGCTGCCTTCTCGGGGACTGGAGCAGCCAAGGAAGCCGCCTTCTCGGGGACTGGAGCGGCCGAGGAAGCCGCCTTCTCGAGGACTGGAGCAGCGGGTGCCGCTTACATGGGGACAGGAGCGGCCGAGGAAGCCGCCATCTCAGGGACAGGAGCGGCCGAGGAAGCCGCCATCTCAGGGACAGGAGCGGCCGAGGACGCCGCCGTCTCAGGGACAGGAGCGGCCGAGGAAGCTGCCATCTCAGGGGCAGGAGCAGCTGGGTTCGCTGCCTTCACAGGGACAGGAGCAGCTGGAGCTGTGGAGGGTTTAGGGGGTCTGATGGGCACACTCATGAGGGATTTCATCAACCATGGATCCCCCAGAGATGCGCCCCTGTTAGCCTCACCTCCGTTGTCCTGAGGTTGGAGGCTAACAGCCCCTACCCTTTATCCCCCCCAAAAAATTTCCCCAGACCTGAGGGGGTAATCCTCCAGCGAGGGGGAGACTCCAGCACGCTTCTTTCGCCGGATCCTTCGACTCGCGCTGGAGCAATCACTCGATTCATGAGTCGTCGACTCCTGAAGGCGCTGAGCAACAGCGGCGTGCATGTGCTGAAGCCGGCAACTCCATTCCGCAGTCGCCTCTAAAACATACCCCACAGGACATACCCCTGTCAGCGTTCCTGACAGAATATCCGACCAATATAAGGACGCAGCAAACACAGACAATCCTTTCGCAAGTTGTGCTATTCGCTGGACGCCATTCTGTACAGGCCCCAGCGAATAGCACACCTTGCAAAAGGATTGTCTGTGTTTGCTGCATCCTTATATTGGTCGGTCATTCTGTCAGGAACGCTGAGGGCGGACTGACGGAGACGGAAGCAAACGCTAAAACACAGTGATTTTATTAAAGCGAACTAACAAAACAGAGAAAGACTGACTTGGGCAAAAACAAAACTAGTAACAGATGAAACAGACAAGGAAACAAACCAAAACGAGGAATAACAGAAACAGGCAGACTTGCTACAATGACGGTGGAAAGGAAACGGTGACAATAGTGGAAACGACATGAAACTAATCAAAGACAGACAGACTTGGGAACCATGAAACTCAACAATGCAAATGACCGACAAATGGGAGTGACACAAGGGAACTGAAATACCTGACACAGACAAGACACACCTGGAACAGATAACGAGGGGGACGGATCACCAACGAGACTGACGAGGACGAGGGTGGAGACATGAACAATAACAAACAGAGCCATGTGCTGAGAGAGCACATGGCGGGGAAACAGACATGACAGAACAAGGGCGTGACACAGGGGGAGTGAACTCATTCAGGGCAATGTATTCATTGGGTTTAGAGATATAATATAAGAGATATAATATAAAGTTTGTTATCAGTAATGATATCACAGTGTGATTTAGATGCTAGATATTGTATATTTAAAATTTAATATGGGAGGTGCTGAAGCCCTGTGTTCACTGCAGTGAATTGGTGTTATTTCTAATTAGGCTATTAAAACTGATTTTGGGTGTCTATGATAACAAGGTTTGTGGGGAACAGACACAGTTTCAATGCTGAAAAATGAATTAGTGCTAATCAGATTGGGTGATATGGACATGTTACTCACCATACTAACAGCTGAGAGATGGTCAGGTAGAAAATTAGGAACTTTAATATTACTTACCTTCTCTATATCCAATCCACCTACCTGACTGACGTGACTGGGAAGGACTAGTCAGTCCCGGGACAGAACCACCTCAATGCAGTCAGAGAGAACAACAGATCCCAGATTCATATTTCAATATTTAGATATTCAGAGAATCCAGAGAAAACTCTATATGTAAGGGACAAAGCCCAAAACCAGTATCTGGTTGTGGTCTTCTAGCCCTCAGACAGCACTGAATTAAAAACAGACAGGTTTCTTTTGTGGAAATCACTGCATGGGTCAGAAACACTCCTCAAACCTACTGTCTGTGAACACAGTTCATCACCACATCCACAAACACAAGTTAACCCTCATAAACTTCCATAATCACAATGTTATATCACAACTGTACTTTATGTAAATAATCACAACTGCACTTCTTGTTAGATGCTAACTACATGTCATTGGCTCTGTACTTGTACTCTGCACAATGACAATATAGTTGAATTTAATCTAATCTAATCTAAATGCAGAAAAGAACCCAGATATAAACAGGATCCAGGTTTGGAACATGGAATGTGTGTTGGTTATTGAGGATTGTGTGGAATGTGTGTTGATTATTGAGGATTGTGTGGAATGTGTGTTGATTATTGAGGATTGTGTGGAATGTGCATTGATTATTGAGGATTGTGTGGAATGTGTGTTGATTATTGAGGATTGTGTGGAATGTGTGTTGATTATTGAGGATTGTGTGGAATGTGTGTTGATTATTGAGGATTGTGTTGAATGTGTGTTGGTTATTGAGGATTGTGTGGAATGTGTGTTGATTATTGAGGATTGTGTTAAATGTGTATTGATTATTGAGGATTGTGTGGAATGTGTGTTGATTATTGAGGATTGTGTGGAATGTGTGTTAATTATTGAGGATTGTGTTGAATGTGTGTTGATTATTGAGGATTGTGTGGAATGTGTGTTGGTTATTGAGGATTGTGTGGAATGTGTGTTAATTATTGAGGATTGTGTGGAATGTGTATTGATCATTGAGGATTGTGTGGGATGTGTGTTGATTATTGAGGATTGTGTGGAATGTGTATTGATTATTGAGGATTGTGTGGAATGTGTGTTTATTATTGAGGATTGTGTGGAATGTGTGTTGATTATTGAGGATTGTGTGGAATGTGTATTGATTATTGAGGATTGTGTGGAATGTGTGTTGATTATTGAGGATTGTGTTGAATGTGTGTTGATTATTGAGGATTGTGTTGAATGTGTGTTGATTATTGAGGATTGTGTGGAATGTGTGTTGATTATTGAAGATTGTGTGGAATGTGTACTGATAATTGAGGATTGTGACGATAGTGTGTAATCAATACACATTCTATGCAATCTTCAATAATCCGTACACATTCCTCAATAATTGTAATGATTTTTGAGGATTGTGTGGAATGTGTATTGATTGAGGATTTGCTGCTTCCTGCTTCTTTGCCGTTCAGAGATTTTGCTGTTTAGCTCTGCTATCTTTTATTTCTTTTCTTTTATTTTTTCAAAACCTACTTGTTTTTCTGTGATAGAGTATCTGAGCTTTTAAATATACACAAGTCAGCAGCACTACGAAGCCAAAACTGGATATTTTCTGTTTTTGATACTTTTTAAAGTAGTGCAATTGCTCTAGAAACCAGGACAGTTCCAAAAACCAGGACAGTTTCAACAGGCTACAGTAGAAGAAACTTGTAAAATGCCTCATCATTTTGTTAAACACATGTGCTGTCAGAATTGCAGACCAGAGGATCATGTGGATGGCAACACTGCCATGAGTACAGATAGAGATGGGCAATGGGTGCAGACTGAAGCTAGACCCAAACGCTGTGCTTTGTATAGCTCTGTAGTCTTGTCTTCTACTCCTGGTATGACAGCAGTTTCAGCTGCTGAACCTGACACTGCTGCTGAGAGATCACAGCACAAAACCAGACCAGAATATCGGTCTTACTCACTTCAGCTGAAAAACAAATCTGAACCACTGCATGCCCTTGGTGAGAATCACAAACGCAGTGAACACAGAAAGTGCCAGAGGTGTCAGCCGGTCCCAAAACCCTAACAAACCTACAGCAGGCATCGTCATCTTTGGAGACGACACTGTTATTGGAGCAACAAACCCAAAAGTCATAGTGCAATGTGAGCCAAACATCACAGTCCCTGAACTTACTGCAAAGCTTCCAGCTGTACTAACTGAGTACACGAATGTGAAGAGGATTATTGCACACGTTGGAAAGAATGACACTGTCAAGCAGGAGTCTGAAGTTTTAAAAAGGGACTTTAATGACTTCCTTAACACACTCAGTAAGTTCAACATAATATTTTTCATCAGTGGACCTCTACCTGCAGGAGGCACCAGTATGTTCTGAAGGTTACTGGGATTAAACACCTGGCTACAGAACAGCTGATGGTCAAATGGACTGAACTTCATTGACAACTTTAACTTGTTTTTTTGGGAAGAGAGACCTTTTTAGGAGAGATGGACTGCACACGAACAAAAGGAGTGTTATCTTCTTACAGACAATCTCATTTTCTCTGTGTGTAATTTATCCACTTCTCTTGGTGGTGGCACATCAGCACCAACATCCAGGAACTCTGCTGTACGAGCTGATGACACCACTGAGGATGACCTGAGGGAGCAGCAGGCACTGGACATGAGTGGCAACAACCAATTCTAACAGCTGCCAGACACACCACAACCACCACTCCCACATCACCCCACCTGAACCTCCCAGCAGCCATGGAGAACCTCGTATCAGCTGGCACAAGGCTGGCACTTTCCCTGTCAGCCAGCCCTCGGGTGCAAAGAAGAACCACCCCAGCTACTACTCCACGCTCATCTACTGCCACTTCCCCACTGCAGTCTCCCAGACTGTCCCCTAAGAAAAATCATGCTCCATCACCGCCAAGAGCACCTCAAAGGAATAGACAAGCTCCTCGACTCCGGAAAGACAGTTTTGCTCATGGCCCCATCGCCAGCAGCTCCACACAGATTCGTCCGCTGATAAGGGTCAAGAAAAGAGATGTTTTTCAGGTCCTGGCTGCTGCAGTGATGATGTCAGCCATACATGTTTTCAAAACAAGCTTGGACCCTGAGTGCCTGTAATCTCTCTCAAGCCAGTACATATCAGAGAGAGAAAGAACAGAGAGTTCAGGTCAGATTCTGTGAATGTAGCCAATCTACAGCAAATAAAATGTGAGACAGAGATTCTGTGGGAAAGTGCAGTTACTAAGTTAGCTCTAAATATCAGATCTGTCACAAACAAATGACACTTAATTAATGATTTTATTACAGCACATGGGCTTGATTTTATACTCTTAACTGAGACTTGACTAAATGAATGAAGCGCTGCAACTGTTTTATTGGAGTCGGCTCCTTCAGATTTTCATTTTTTAAATGCATCTCTTGCCAGTAAAAAAAGTGAAGATCTATCTGCTCTGTTCCATGATTCTTTTCAGTGCAAGCAGTTATCATTTGGTGACTTCACAACATGTGAGAATCTCTGTGTAGTTCTGAAAGTTCTGTAGTTCTGTAGTTTCACACTGTAGCACCAGACCTTCTTCACATTGTTAACACCTCATTCATGTCGGGGGTCTTTCCAAGCTCCTCACTAAAAACTGCAGTTGTAAAGCCTCTTCTAAAAAAAAAAATTAGAGTAATTTCAGATAAATAACTAAGACCAATTACTAATTTACCTTTCACTGGCAAAATCATTGAGTAAATAGTTTTCAGTCAAATCACTAGCATCTTGTCCTTAAACAGCAGCCTAGACAAATTGCAGTCTGGGTTCTGGTGTAATCACTGCACTGAGACTGCTCTAAACAAGGTAATTAATGACATTTGCTTAAATACGGAGGCTGGAAAGGTATCTTTTCTATTACTCCTTGACCTTAATGCTGCCTTTGATACCATTGACCATAAGATTCTTATAGATAGACTTGCAAACTGGGTTGGACTCTCAGGAACAGTCCTGAAGTGGATCGTTTCTTACCTGGAAGGCAAGAACTACTTTATAGAAATAGAAATTAATATTTCAGAGAACATGCCAGTGACCTGTGGTGTCCCCCAGGGCTCTATTCTTGGTCTACTTTTATTTAATTTATATATGCTTCCTCTTGACCAGATTCAATAAGACTATGGGCTGTTCCTACCACAGATATGCAGATGATACTCAGATTTACACAGCCCTGTCCCCAAACGACTCTGGTCCTGACTCATTAAGCAAGTGCCTTGAACACATCACTAACTGGATGGGATGCCACTTTCTGCAGCTGAATAAAGATAAAACAGAGATTATTCTATATGGGAACAGCAGTAAGACAAAGATTGGCTACGTATCTGGACCCGAGAGCCCTCAAATCTAAAGAACTGGCTCAAAACATTGGTGCCTTAATGAACTCAGATCTCAGTTTTAGTCTCATATTAAAGCTGTTACTAGATCATCATTTTACCATCTTAAGAACATCAGTAAGATCAGAGATTTTCTGACTAAACCAGAGCTGGAGAAACTTGCCCATGCTTTTATTTCTAGCATTGATTACTGTAATGGTCTCTTAGCTGGACACTTCCAAAAAAGACCATTAAACAGCTTCAGCTGATACAAAACACAGCTGCCAGGGTCTCACTCTGAGCAAAAAAATAACATCACCCCATTCTCAAATCCTTACACTAGATACCAGTCTGTTACAGAATAGACTTGTTATTACTGGTCTATAAATGTCTAAATGGGGTAGGACCAGTGTATTTATCAGATCTGCTACAGAGATATGAGTCGAGCAGAGATCTCAGATCTTTAGGAACTAGTCAGTTAGTCCTGCCGCTCATAAATGGAACCAGCCGACTGAGAATATTAGAAGAGCCCTGACTTTAGACACTTTTAAATGAAGACTTTAAACATTGCTGTTTGAGTGGCTACAGCTCAGTCTAAAATACTCTGCACTTTTATTCTACAACTTTAGTTATTTTCTTTAATTGTATCATTTTAAATCATTTTAATCATTTAATCATTTTACTCTTTTTATGTATTTCCTTTTACTGCAATATTTTAATTGTTCTATTGGACTTTTATGATTTTTATTTTTGCTTTTAATTGAACTGTTTTTTTCTGTAAAGCACTTTGGATTGCTTTTGTATGAAAGGTGCTCTATAAATAAACATGCTTGCCTTGCCTTGATTATTGAAGATGGTGTGGAATGTGTATAGATTTTTGATGATTGTGTAGATTGTCTATTGATGATTGTGTGGAATGTGTATAGATTTTTGAGGATTGTGTAGATTGTCTATTGATTATTGATGATTGTTTGGAATGTGTATTGATTATTGATGATTGTTTGGAATGTATATTGATTATTGATGATTGTTTGGAATGTGTATTGATTATTGATGATTGTGTGGAATGTGTATAGTTTATTGAGGATTGTCTGGAATGCGTATTAATTATTGATGATTGTTTGGAATGTATATTGATTATTGATGATTGTTTGGAATGTGTATTGATTATTGATGATTGTGTGGAATGTGTATAGTTTATTGAGGATTGTCTGGAATGCGTATTAATTATTGATGATTGTTTGGAATGTATATTGATTATTGATGATTGTTTGGAATGTATATTGATTATTGAAGATATAATCTCTGCAGCAGCTGAATAATGTGAAGATATGATTGTATTAATCCACATAAACATTAATTAAGTATGGTGTTGATTAAGCGCCTACACTTTACAGCACACATTTCCGTCAATGTGATGCTGGGGGTTTATATTAATGTCTAAATTAAAATTATATACATATAATTTTTATAAACATATAATAACATATATATATATATATATATATATATATATATATATATATGTTGAGCTTATATGTTTCTGTATAGCTTTGAGAAAGTTTTTGGAACTGCTCAAATAGTAGTTGATCAGATTAGTTCAATATTCATGCCATAAATATAAAGATGGCAGAGTTTTCTCTTCAGTAATACAGAGCAGAAATATGCCCTGGTGCCTTTGTCCAAACATAATCCAAACATTCTCAGGTTCTACAGCACCAGCTGCAGGACACAAATCTTCACAATTTGAGAACTTCGACACAAACCTGGGCTGATTCCCATCGGATCACTTTGCAGAGCTTCAGTGT
The DNA here is from genome assembly GCF_029633855.1 of Hoplias malabaricus. Taxonomy (NCBI): domain Eukaryota; kingdom Metazoa; phylum Chordata; class Actinopteri; order Characiformes; family Erythrinidae; genus Hoplias; species Hoplias malabaricus. The sequence continues at coordinate 3,420,682 of NC_089817.1, forward strand.
GTCTCATGTTGCAGCAGGAAACTGTAAAATCAGATATTTTTTGGAATAGGATCACCTACTTGTTTCACTACCTTAAGGCAGGTTTTTTTAATAGCAAACGTGTTCAGGAACAAGTGCCCAAACAAGTCCTGAGAAAGAAAGCCAGCTGGGGAAAAGGACTAGAGTAATTTGAATCAAGGTCAAATCTGGAATGAGTGTAAGTTTAGTGATCAGTCACTATAATCTGAGTTGTAGTCATATAAGTCACTGTAGTGTGAGTCTGAGTTGAGTTATGGGTCTAAAATCCAAGCTGAGTTTACATTTATTTGTCTCAGCAGTGAATTTCTAAAAGTAGAGCTTTCAGCAACCCAAGAGCCAATGAAATGGTCTTGGCAGCACTTTGGAGCTGTTTGCAAAGTTGCAGTGTGGTTCAGGGTCTGTTTGTAAATTTAAAATGTTAAAAACCTGTATATTACACTCATTCATTACACATAGACTGATATATTTCAAGTTTATTTCTCTTAATTGATTTTATATATATCATATGTATATATATATATTTTAAATGATTATAACTGACAACTAATGAAAGGAGGGGACGCCAGTCCTTCACAGGGCAACATAGACACACACACATTCACGCACACACTCACACCTACGGACACTTTTGAGTCGCCAATCCACCTACCAACGTGTGTTTTTTTTTTGGACTGTGGACTTTTTTTGACTGCAGCGTCATCGATGTTGGAGGTGCGAGAGTTCAGTGCTTCTCTCTTGGTATTTTGATAATCAGAATCAATGCAAACCCACCTTGGTAGATAAAAGGGTCAGCATTTTATAATTCCAACAGAGGAGAACAGTGTTTGTAAATGACAGTAACATTCTGGCACCAAGCATACACCCCACCCCACTCTGTCAGCACTGTAGCATGTTAGCCTAGCTAGCTGGATAGTGGATTCCGGGATACTCTCATTCATCCAGGATTCCATTCAAATGAACACACAGCAATCTCTAACCTCTTGTAGTGTCAATCTCAGGATAACAATATGGTTCTAATGAGTATACATTGGCCAGAATGTGTGCTTGCCCCACTTCTGTTTCCTCTCACACTGTTTCTGGCACCACCTCCCTGTGTGAAGACCAGCTGGTGAGTCTGGTGATCTGCTACTCTGGTGGACAAGACAGCGATCTTAAAGCTTTTCTGTGACTTCATGATCCAGGATCAGATGTGTTTCTTTTAGCCACAAGGCAGCAGCATTTTTGCACACTTTAGCAGACATGCGATAGACAAACAAACACAGGAACACAAACTTTCACAGAGAGAGAGGGGCCACTGCAACTGCCTGTGCCACCATCCTCATCCCAAACAATGAGGCAATGTATTGTCTAATGTTCAAATTTGAAGAGAAATTAAAATGTATCAGTGTGCAAGACTGGACTTCTCCATTTTTGCATGTACTTGATTATAAAATCTAATCCAGACTATATGGTTTGAAAAGGTGTTATAGATTGGGCACAGCAGTGTGTAACATGTTCCTCCTCAATGAAATGCAGATGTTGGTTTAAATGTAGCATAGTGGGCTTAAATATTTTCATTGTGACTAATGGTGAAAAAAACACAAAAAACTCTTCCTAAATTATTTGTAAAGTCATGTACGTAGTTTAAATGTAATGTGGACTAAGCATTATGTTAAACACTTTGCCCATATATTGAAATATTACATTATTCTCATTCATAATTTGCTTGGGTTGGCTGTTTTTTAGTGGTGTACCATTTAAACCTAATAAAGCTCATATTTTTAAAATATTGAGCTCTCCAGAATAATTTATATATATTTTTTAATTTGTAGACTAATGTAAAATGTGTGGTTACAGGACCTGCTTTTATTTTTAGCAGTGGATCTCTGAATGGGCACGGTGGCGCAGCAGGTAGTGTCGCAGTCACACAGCTTCAGGGACCTGGAGGTTGTGGGTTCGATCCCTGCTCCGGGTGACTGTCTGTGAGGAGTGTGGTGTGTTCTCCCTGTGTCTACGTGGGTTTCCTCCGGGTGACTGTCTGTGAGGAGTTGGTGTGTTCTCCCTGTGTCTGCGTGGGTTTCCTTCGGATGACTGTCTGTGAGGAGTTGGTGTGTTCTCCCTGTGTCTGCATGTGTTTCCTTCGGGTGACTGTCTGTGAGGAGTTGGTGTGTTCTCCCTGTGACTGTGTGGGTTTCCTCCGGGTGACTGTTTGTGAGGAGTGTGGTGTGTTCTCCCTGTGTCTGCATGGTTTTCCTCCGGGTGACTGTCGGTGAGGAGTGTGGTGTGTTCTCCCTGTGTCTGTGTGGGTTTCCTCTGGGTGCCCCGGTTTCCTCCCACGGTCCAAAAACACACGTTGGTAGGTAGATTGGCGACTCAAAAGTGTACGTAGGTGTGAGTGTGTGAGTGAACGTGTGAGTGTCTGTGTTGCCCTGTGAAGGACTGGCGCCTTCTCCAGGGTGTATTCCTGCCTTGCGCCCAATGATTCCAGGTAGGCTCTGCACCCACCGTGACCCTGAACTGGATAAGGGTTACAGATAATGGATGGATGGAATCTTTGAATGAGGCTAATGTGTGAATCCTCAGATTAGTTTTGTGGCGTCGCATAGCAGACTACTAAACATTTTGGGAAAATTCTTGGTCTGTGATTTCATGTGCAAAGCAAAGGTGAGACAGGTGTGAAATAGGACACATAGGTTTCACACAGTAAAGGATTCGCTGACTGTGATTTCATCAGCAGGAATGATGCTCTTTGAATCATCAAAGATTAGATGGCTTGGAACTAACAAAGAAAACTTTTTAGCATATTCCATTTAGCTTAAAAAATACACATATATATAATATGTGTGTTAACCCTTTGGAGTCAGCACTCTCAACAGCAGGATAAATCAGAACTTGTGCAAAATCACACTGAGTGTCACGCCCTCGTCCTGTCATGTCTGTTTTCCCTGCCATGTGCTCTCTCAGCACATGGCTCTGTCTGTTATTGTCCATGTCTCCGCACTTGTCCCGCCTTTGTTCCACCTCCTTGTCCATACTCCTCGTTATCTGTTTCAGGTGTGTCTTGTCCGGTAGATGTATTTAAGTTCCCTTGTGTCATTTCCTCGTATCGGTCATTCATTTTGTTTCCTCGTTCCAAGTCCGAAAATCATTTCACTCCCCAAGTCATGTTGGTCCTCCTCCATTTTTGCCGTGTCATGTTACCCAGTCTGGTCTGTCTGTCTCAGTCGTTTCCTGTGTCATGTTTTTAAGTCTGTCTGTCGTGTTTTCTCTAGCCCTCTGTGTTAGGTTTCATATTTAGCTCTGTGTTTATGTTTAGCTTTAGCTATCTGTGTTTACTTAGCTTTCTAGGTTTCTGTGAAGTATAGGTTTCTGTTAAGTATCTCTGTCAAGTTTTTTAGTCTGTCTGTCTTTCCTGTTTGCTTTAGTTCTCTGTTTTAAATTTAGTCTGTCTAGCTCTTTGTATTTTAGTTTAGTCTGCTTACCTCCCTTTGTTTGTCTCTGTTAGCTCCCTGTGTGTTATCTTTCTGTTAAAGTTTCTTTGTTTTGTTAATAAAATATCTGTGTTTTAGCGTGTGCGTCCGCCTCCGTCAGTCCGCCCTCCGTGAATCGTGACACTGAGTATGGAGCTCCAAGACAGTGCAGTCACACATTTTGGCTGCCCGAGGAGGAACGGCTTTATTTTGTGATGAATAAGTGAAATATATTTGACTCATTTTTCTGAAGCACATTTGGTGCTGATTAGTGTCAATGCTATGATAGTTCAGTACTATATTCCATCGATGGAATTTGGGAAGCTGACAGTAAATGTTTCATAATTGCGCAGAAACACAGAGCTCAGCTGATAGAGAAATAAACAGCTTGTAGTAAAATTTGGATGCTCCCTGTTGCTTTCAAGCACACAGCTGAAGTTCATATTTATGGCTTTGCTGCTCCAAAGCAGTCTGTCACCGTCACATCTGTAACAATATAGGATTAAAACTACATATACTGTCTGAAAGTAAATGCCAGTGTGTAGCCAACACCCATGTCTACAAAGTTAAGAGCTGAAAAGAAAACTTAGTGTCAATGTTCACATTGTGTTTTTTACAATATATCAACACCTTTGAAAATAGTTTTTTTTTTTTTTGGGAAGTCTAGCTTTAGAGTTAATTTATACAAATAACAGTTGAATGACATACAGACTATTGTTGCTGGGTTTGTGCTGAATATTAACTTGTGTAGCTTTTTGGAAACATACATTTTAGGTAGGTGAAATTTGTTAAAATATCAAAGCATATGTAATCTGATGTGGCTGAAATGCCTCAGACTCCAGAGGGTTAACATCTGGGCAAAGGACAGCAGTGTGGATGGTGAGAAAGATTCTGTGGGTTTAAAAACAACAAATATGTGTGTGTGTGTCGTCAGCATAGCAGTGGAGCTTTACACCATGGGAAAGAGGAGCAGCATGTAGATAATAAGCCCTGAGTAAGAAACCCCATGAGTAACCAAAGCAATTAGTACAGTGTCTCCCAGACATCACTATTTTAGACCTATCTATTAAACAGTATGTGAACCAAGATCACACTGTGGTAGAGTCTCCAATGCTGCAAAGTTGTCAAAAGATTTTTCATGATTTACTGTAACAAGGGCCAGAACAAGATCAAGAAGAATTAAGACAAGTATGGCCAGAGTCAGAGGACATCATTACAATTCATTAACAGGAGCAAAGTCTCTGACTTAAATAACTTATTGGTGTTTAGGAAATCTTGCAGCAGCCACTTTAGGACACATGTTCTGGGCCTGCAATTCACTAGTCAATTTCTGGACGAGGTTTTTGAGGATCTCTCCCATATGTGTTGTAGGACAGTAGATCCTAACCCTATAACCACTGTTTTTGGAGTATCTCCATTAGGAGAACTGTTTACTGCCCTTCAGACAAATGCCAAGGCCTTTGCTACACTGCTGGCTTGGAAGTTGATTCTCCAGGGGTGGAAATATGTCAAATCATCCTTATTTCAATTTTGGGTAATGGAAGTACTTGCTATAATTCCACTAGAGAAGATGAGATACAAATGAAGAGGTTTGAGGGATAAATACATTCAAATCTGGGCTCCTTTTCTAGAATGATCTGATTAATTCACTTATACATACATGGTCCAATTGGATCCATTCATACATAGAACTATACAGTACCCCAGTCCAATCAGTGCTTATTATAGATCTCATGTATAGTTGGTTCAATATAAACAATGAAACAGGCCAATCTATGCTACCAATTGATGCATAGGTCAAATGCGTTATCATATGCATTACGTTACCATACACCCTTTCTTTTATCTCCCTTTTTTTTTGCCTCAGAGTGGGTGGGAATGGGTATTAGAATTGTTAATATCTACTTCTCTTTTATGTATAGTTGATTTAAAACTATAAATAAAGTGTTCAAAAAAAAAAAAAAATCTTGCAGCTGTGAGGCAACAACACTCTCCTGAACTTTAGACAAAAAGCAGGTATAAATTTTCCGTAAATAAGCGGTCATAGCCAGGGTTTTTATTGATAGGGGCAACGGCAGTACTTTTCAGAGCAGGAACACAGCCAGAAGTGTGTCAGAGATTATTTGATGGAAGAAATGTCAGTGAGACAGATATTAGAAGTGGTGATGGAGCAGGGTGAAGTTCACATGGTGAGGTTTTTGATCTGAAGATATTCTCAAAGACAAAATCAGGGTGAAAGGGATGGACATTAGAGAGACTGCTGCTGGGCCGAGAAGAGGAGCACAACAGTCAGAAAGGGGGGTGGGGGAGTGGGGGTTGTGTAAGTAAAGTCTTCCTCGTTCTATAATTTTTATGTCTGTTTTTTTTTTTTGTCTTTTACTTTACTTTATAGTTTTCCATATTTTGTTTTTGTTTTAGAGAAACAGAAAGTTCCTAGTGTGTAAAGGATATGAATCTTTCGAACACAATCTTCCTTTGTTCTCTGACCCTTTTTCCGTCTTTTGTTTTTCAGGAAAAGTGAAGGTGATCAGCTCCAGGGAAACTGTTCCAAAGACTTCCAATCTAGATCTGTTGAAGCGTTGTCCAGAACATTTCAGTCTCATGACAGGTGTCTCTCTCTCTCTCTCTCTGATATTCAGAGAGCATTTGTTTTATTGCCATTTGAACACTGAAATGACATGTTCTTTATTTGTCTCCACAGTTTAAACATCAGTAGCGTGTTTCTCTAAAATCACACAAACACAATATTACATAAACAAATCAGTCGTTACCTCTCTTCATTCTACTCCATGCTCTAAAACAGTGGTTACACTGACACTTGACCTGGATTTGTCATTCTATACTAAACCCCCATTTTAAAAACTGATCCATTAATCTGGGCGTTTGAAAATGTGAGCATGAATTATACACATGAGGGTATTTGTAAATTCATAAAAAAAACACACACAGTTCAAAGGTGCACCATCTATACATCTCCATCAGCTTCTTTAATCTGAGACGATAGTGCAGTGATATCTTTTGCAGGTCTTAAAGTGAAAAGTAAACTGTTCATGTCCTGCTTGAGATAAGCTCCTTATCTTCTCAGACAGCAGGTCTTACTGGTTTTTCTATGCCCTGAGGTGTTTCCGTGTCGGAAACCTGAGCTGTGTAGGTTTCTAAGTTATCTAAATCAAAACCAACAGCCGGAAAATAAAGGTTTGCTTTTGTCCTGTTCTTAGCAGAGCAAGGGTTAAACTCAGATTAAAATAAACAGTGAGGTTGTGAAACAGAACATTTTTTTTGGCATCTCTTCAAAAACAACATAAAACCCTTACAGACATGAGGAAGAGTAGAGAGTTATTTTTATTTCTGCCACAAGAACAAAGGCCATTGTGGAAAGAGGCAGATTCATAAAGAAACTTTTTATACAATGCAGAAATTCAGATTAAAATGGAAAAGTATTAAAAATGCAAAATTTAAACCACAATGGTTTAAAGAGTTACGAAAGACGCAGGGTTTTCTTTATTGTTGGATGCACTGTATTTCCTATAACTGTTTCCCTAGTCTTTCACTCTAAGGACCTCTGTCGTTGTTTCTGACTGTGTTTACGTACACTTAATAATCAGATACTGATAGCACTTTGGAAATATTGAGTTTTCCCATTATCTATCATTACACTTATATAGCGCCTTTCTAGTCATCCAAGGACTCTTTACAATCCACACACTGCTCAGAACACTCAATCCACACACACACACACTGGCGAGAAGCGGCAGCCAAACGCGCACAGCGTACTCTCGACCAGGAACGACCGTCCACCTGGAGGACTGCATCGGGCACTAGGGTTTAACCCAGAACAGAACGCCAATCCATATCTGGGCACACACACATTCACATACACACTCATTCACTCACATAGCAGGACAGTTATTAGACAGAAGCCAATTCACCTACCCTCCATGTTTTTTTTTTTTTTTGGACTGTGGGAGGAAACCCACGCAGACACGGGGAGAACATGGATACTCCACCCAGATGGGACTTGAACCCAATGTCCCAGCGCTGGGAGGCGAACGTGCTCACCACTAAGTCACCGTGCCGCCCCAATGGCCAGCAATGATTTCTGCCTCACAACATCCCATAATATTGAGACATGTCATAAACTCCCTGCTGCACTCTTTTTTTAAACATGGACCAGATTTATCTGTATCAGCTTTTTAAAATGAGCATCTGTTGTTTTAAATGCAGTGTTTCCCTCAGTTACAGACACATGACCTGGTGAGGACTGGGGCGGGCGAGTGGTACATAATGACTATACAGACACAATAAATTCAGACACACATAAAGATAAATGCAGAAATCCAATTAAGAATGGATTAGTAAGTGCAGGTAAATGCCCTCACAGTCCCTGTCATTTTTTCCTTTGATTTTAAAAGGACCTGTTGTTGTAAAAAGTCGTTTGGCAAATAACAGTCACTGTCAACCTTAACTGTCTTTGCATTTTCCGAGGACCATCGGATGACTTCTACTTACTAAGAGAACAATGCTTTTCCTGACCTCTGTCACCTGCAGGTCCGGAGTGGATCGGTGTTCCAGGGGAGTTGCGAGGTTACGCTCGAGCTCACGCTCTTTACGGAAAATTAAAGTGGTCTCGTCTGTTTGAGCCAAATATTAAACTGGCACGAGATGGGTTCCCATTGCCTCCATACCTCGCCAATTTTCTGAAGTATCCAGAAATCACCAACTTGGTGCAGAATTCTTCTCTGTGGTAAATATGAACAGTGGCAAAACTGAGGTACTTTGTCATTACAGGAAATCATTGAGCTGCTCCCAGTGCTGACACAGTGGGTTCTACCGGTTGTGTCTTGTGAGTGAGCTAGCTCATGTTCTTTACTACAGTAGAGGTCAGGGTTTTTTTTAATCTGCAGTATGTCCATTTTTAGACAGATCTAATCATCTTTAGCATCATCATCAAAATGTATGTATAAAATGCTTTTTAAAACTGTTAGAACAGATAACAGTGTAAATCAGACAGACCCAGGTGAGCAGCTGAAGCAATGGCAAACACCCTCAAGGCTGGAGGAACTTTGAGAGGAACTGAGTCACCCATTGGACTGTCCTCCTCTAATCAAGAAAGTCTGTTGGCTGGTAGTCAATGATGTTCCTTCTGCCTTGAAAGCAGCACTGCCTCCAGAACCATTTTGATTAGTACCTTTGCACATGTGCTCTGAGTCTGGTAGCAGTAGCTGGAGGGTGAGCGGCTGGTTTAGTGCGGGATGCAGAAGAACCCAGCAAACAACCTTCTCTTTTCTGAGTGAGTGTGAGTCATGTTACTGATTCTGCTTTCTGCTCAAGTGAACTGTTCTGTGACAAGAACAAGAGGGTCCTTACAGTAAACGACACACTGAAGTTTCCAAAGCTTGCAACAACCTTGGAAACCATCGGCAGGGAAGGAGCTGAGGCCTTTTACACTGGACACATTGCAAAGGACCTGATCAACGATGTGAAGGAAGCTGGTACTCTCTCTCTCTCTCTCTCTTTGTGTGTGTGTGTGTGTGTGTGTGTGTGTGTGTGTGTTTATGGACACTGTACACTTTACAAGTAATGTTATTCAAAACCATGTAGAGAAAGAGTTGCGTCAAACCCTTTCACTCCAAAAGACCATATTTACAGCGATGGCACGTCACAGAGCCTCTCAGTAGTTCTCAGAAGTTCACAGACAACAACATAGAGTTACAGCAGAACAGACACAAGTGTGAAAATTTAAGATGTTTAAAGCAATAGATTATATGTTATTAGCACACCTGTATGTAATTAACAAATGTGTTAAAGTAAGTAAATCAGTAGATCTGGCGGCACGGTGGCGCAGCAGGTTAGTGTCGCAGTCACACAGCTCCAGGGGCCTGGAGGTTGTGGGTTAGATTCCCGCTCTGGGTGACTGTCTGTGAGGAGTATGGTGTGTTCTCCCTGTGACTGCGTGGGTTTCCTCCAGGTGACTGTCTGTGAGGAGTGTGGTGTGTTCTCCCTGTGTCTGCGTGGGTTTCCTCCGGGTGACTGTCTGTGAGGAGTGTGGTGTGTTTTCTCTGTGTCTGCGTGGGTTTCCTCCGGGTGACTGTCTGTGAGGAGTGTGGTGTGTTTTCTCTGTGTCTGCGTGGGTTTCCTCCGGGTGACTGTCTGTGAGGAGTGTGGTGTGTTTTCTCTGTGTCTGCGTGGGTTTCCTCCGGGTGCTCCGGTTTCCTCCCACGGTCCAAAAACACACGTTGGTAGGTGGATTGGAGACTCAAAAGTGTCCGTAGGTGTGAGTGTGTGAGTGAATGTGTGTGTCTATCTGCGTTGCCTTGTGAAGGACTGGCGCCCCCTCCAGGGTGTATTCCTGCCTTGCGCCCAATGATTCTAGGTAGGCTCTGGACCCACCACGACCCTGAACTGGATAAGCGGTTATAGATAATGAATGAATGAACAGCTGTAAATTATCCTCTCTTAAAGTCATTTCATGATTAATTCCACTGAGGAATTAGAGTTGACTGTAGAGTTGTGAGTGGAGAAGATGTAATGAGGATTTATTTTTCAATACAAGCTACAGTTACAGAACGGTAAGGAACAGAATAGTTTTTGTGATTATGTAGAATAGGATGGTGTGCATGTTTGAGACATTTAAACAGTAATAAAAAGTGCTCTCTTCCACCCTGTACCTTGAGTAGTTTTTTAAAATAAAGCAAACAACAAGATTCCACTGGTGTGCTCTTTGTTCTGTGAAACGTGGAAATAGAATTTTAACAGAATTCCTTCAAATATTTTTTGTTGTTGTAATCTTTAATTATTTAAGGTTTCTACTACCGACTTGAACCAGCCATAATTTCTCTGTGTCAGTGTTAAACCTACAGTCTACCGGCTTTCTCCAAGTGATTATAGCGTCCTCACGCAGGACTGTAAAACCATAGTGAGATAGGACACAAATTGTTGCTACACGTGTGTTTTGTGGTAAATAAATGCAGGGTAAAATATTCATGTGTGCAATATAAATGTAGTTTAATCGGTCCTGACTGGGCGTGATTTTTTAATGTACCATTTTTAATAACACGTTTCTAAAACGCAAACCAAGTTTCTTTGGTTCCTTTTCCTGTCCAGTCTGATATGAGAGGTTCTCCATTAGTCATTAATATTGAGTCCTGAGTTACCACTGATTACTACCACCACCATTGTGTTAGTGTAAGAAAACTAATCTTAACTTAATATTTCTTCCTAACCCTAACCCTAAAACTCAATCAGAAACCATAGGACTTGCTTTATACTGACAACTATAGAAGTTTACAAACTAGTGATTATAATTGAAAGAAGATTTGAAAGCCATCAACAACAGGAACATGTGGTAAGTGAGATATCTGTGTAAAAATGTCTGTGAGGAAAGTAATACCAGATTTTCACAGTAATTCTGAAACTGTGGTGATTTTTTGTCTCTCTTTTTTTAAATCATAATGATGTAACCACATGCACAGGCCGATGTGTCAAATTGCGCAAAGCGTTCTGAATCTGAAGCCTGCATGAGTCAAACGAGCACTGCATTTTACTTATTTTATCTACAGAAAGTGCCTTATTCCATCGGCAGATATTTGTTCTTAATTCAAGAAACAACATAAAATGATGCTTAAAAGAAGCACAAATATCTGCCACTGGAATAAGACACTTTCTGTAGATAAAATGATTTAAAACAGGTAAAATCAAGTTAGAAAGAAGTTAAATAATCTTATTATATTCTTTTCCAAATTTCCAAATGAGTAACACTAGATATTTAGACTAGATTTAAGTAAATTTTACTCGCTTAGATTTCATTTTTTGCAGTGAGCAAGCAATATGGATCTCCATTGATGCGATTTTCTTCTCTACATGGCTCTGAAATTACTTTTAGCAAGAGAACACAAGTTCTTTAAACTTGGCAGCATTTTCAGCCACTGATTCAAATTTGTCCTTCCACCTTAAATTGTGAAGATTTTAATAACAACCAAAACATAACTTCATCGCCATTTTTAAGGTGGATCAGACTCCCTTCCTTTTATGGCGAACTAGAGGCATCATGAGTGAGTGCTACACCAATTAATGTGGGCTGTAGTCACCAGAGTATACATCTCATGAGGTGGAATGGGGAAACTTGAATAAGAAGCTGGTTCATTTTTGGTTTATTCAGAACTGAAGTGTTTCTGAAGTTAGCAAAGCTGTTATATATTTCAGGGGGCACTTTATCGTTAGAGGACCTGCGTTCATTTAAGGTGAGAGAGGACGATGCACAGAGCATCCGTGTCAGAGAATACGACATGTTCCTGCCCCCTCTGCCTGCAGGAGGCGTGCTTGTCAGCTTAATACTCAACATCATGCAGGGTGAGTCTGCACTGAATTTTTGCTGTAAACAGATAATCTTGCAGTTCCTGCATCAAAAATTAAAGCCTCCTAAACCCCTTTAGGGACGTTCCTTGCTCTGAGAATGTTCCTACTGACTCTTTTTGTGCTCATCCAGGTTTTGGACTCTCTCCAGCGTCTTCACAGGGAGAAAACAGAGCCCTGACTCTCCATCGCTACATAGAGGCTGTTAAGTTCACCAATGGGCAAAAGGGGAATATAAAAGACCCCGAATTCCACCGTCACAATGTGAGAGAGACGAAATCTTCTTAACATTCTGGTCTGCACTCATCTACCAGCTGCACTCTTTCTTACCGAGTCTCACAATATCTTCCGCTTCACTTCCCAAGATTCCCAAGTCCCAGCATTCAACTCCACTGTCCAAACTGTCCTCTAACCTGCTGAGTTTCTATCTCAGTCTGATTCTCTCCGGTTCTTTTCCATCGACTTAATGCCTTTTAATCAATTTAATCTTTTATTTTTTAGAATTTACAGGAGAAAGTGCTTGAAATGAGGCAAAATGATCTGAAAACTCTCTGCTCACTGGGCAGTGTTTTGCTTTGGCACATGTCCAGAGGCTGGACTCACACACATTCTTTCAGACTCTCTGAAAACTAATAAACCTAAAGCTTTAAAAGTGCATTGAGTCAATTCATTTTCCAACAGAATTAGACAGTGTTTAAGAAAGTAAATATATTTCAGCCCAAATTAAATGACACAAACCACTCTGTCATCCCTGAAGTAACCAGTTAATGCTCCATCACCTCACCCACAGGGAAGTGGCCATTTTAAGTTTAGTGTAGTGCTCTGAACTGCCAGCTCATTAAAGAGCTTTGTATCAGTGATGCTACGTGCTGTAAGTGAACACTTCCTCCAACTCCGTCCATGGTCATCCAGCCACACCCACCCACATCCAGCCAAACTCCTCTTATTGACAAGATGCCAAAGATTGGATTACAGGACACTGCTTTACGGTTCATTCAGAGTTGGGATTTGAGGACAGTAGTCCCCCAACACCATACACACACACACACACCTCCACCCTCGACCAGCAGAGCTCAGTCTTCTCTGTCACCGATTCACTGTGACTGGTCTAAAGGGGTATGAATCCCCTGACCTCATTGTTGCCATCAAACACTCACAACAGTGTGTTCTATTTATTTAAGGTGGAATTTTTGACAAAGATGGATTTTATCGACCATCTGAGGAAGATGATTAAAAACGATGCTACACTCCCTCCGTCCTCCTACAACATCACAGCGTCCGGTGACCGCTTTGGAACCACACACATCTCCGCCATCGACCAGTACGGCTCGGCCGTCTCCGTCACCAGCACCATCAACCACATGTACGTACACACACACACACACACACACACACACACACACTCTCTCTCTTTCTCTCTACTGATCACACCTAGAAGTAAACTGTGTGTGGACAGTAATGATGTAATGTGTTTGTTTGGTTTAGATTTGGGTCAGCAGTGTATTCTCCAAACACCGGAATCATCCTGAATAATGAACTGGCTGATTTCTGTGGAAGAGCTGGTTCATTTACAGCAGGTCAGGAGCTGATTCATCAATCACTGAATCAGTTTAATAATATACACACACTCTGTCTCTCTCTCTCTCTCTCTCTCTCTCCCTCTCACTGTCTCCACCCGGGGCTACTTTGTTCATCTGTGTGTGCAGGAGAACAGCCACCTTCCTCCATGTCTCCCACCATCCTGCGCTCCACCCAGGGAGACAAGCTGCTGGTCATCGGGGGCTCAGGGGGGAGCATGATCACCTCTGCCATGGCACAGGTTACAGCACCACCTACAGACTACACACACACACACACACACACCATCTACAACTAACACATTAACACAGTTATTTTATTTACAATCTTGTTTTATTCAGTGACCCCTGGGCCCCTGAAGGTTTTAAAACTTCTGTTCTAATCTGAACATGGTCGCCCACAGGTGGGAGGCCTCTTTAGACCATGGACTGGACTTTGTAGAACATGTCCATGTCTCATCTTGAGTTCCTAACTGAAACTGAAGCAGAAATAAATATCTGAGAGAAACTCTGGTTCTTTATTAGTGTTGATGGATCTACAAGGAATTTTACTGAATAAAACCTGTAATTCAGATTCAGACTTTGGACTAAAATAAATAATATATATATTTTAAATTAAATAATGTTCAAAACAATGTACTAAATGCTAGGAGAAAGTAATTACATTGTTTATTATATATATATATATATATTACAGTAAAACCTTGACATATGAGTGAATCAATTTACAGAGATACAAGCCCTTGCTTGGTCCATTTGTTGCTTTATGACAGATTAATGTATCGCTTTAAGCCAAGATCTTAGCTACGAGCGAGCGAGCTTACACCCACCACCACTAGGTCCCAGCGAGGGTTCTCGTGCTCAGTTCTCACGGTTACCTGGCTGTGCGAGCATCTCTGACATAGTTTTGTCTTATTTAAAATTATATTACAAAAAAACTGGTGTGGTTTTTGGGTCTGGAATGGATTAATAACATTTCAATTCATTTAAATGGGGAAATTTACTTTGATGCACAAGAAAACTGAGTTACGAGCTCGGACACAGGACGAATTAAACTCGTAAGTCAAGGTATTACTGGAAATATATTTTGTGGCATAATTTGTAGAGCACTCTATTTACAATGAAGTCAAAATTCATGAATTCTGCTTTAATCTCAGTCTCTAAACTCTGGTCATCCTCCTCTTTCTCAGTCCATCATGAATCACCTGTTCCTGGGGAAGAGTCTGAAAGATGCCATCGATGAAAAACTGGTGTTTGTTGACTCTCAGAACTCAGTGAAATTTGAGAAGGGCTTTGACACGGTACTGACCACATTACACACAAAATATACACTACATAAACACTGTAGAGAAAACATTGGTGTGTGTCCAATTGGTGTGTGTGTGTGTGTCTGAGTGGTGTGTGTGTGTGTGTGTGTGTGTGTGTGTGTGTGTGTGTGTGTGCCTGACTGGCGTGTGTGTGCCTCACTTGTGTGTGTGTGTGTGTCTCACTTGTGTGTGTGTGTGTGTGTGTGCCTGACTGGCATGTGTGTGTGCCTGACTGGCGTGTGTGTGCCTCACTTGTGTGTGTGTGTGTGTGCCTGACTGGCATGTGTGTGTGTCTGACTGGCGTGTGTGTGTGTGCCTGACTGGCGTGTGCGTGTGTGTGCCTGACTGGCGTGTGTGTGTGTGCCTGACTGGTTTTTGTGTGTGCCTGACTGGTGTGTATATGTTTGTGTGTGCCTGACTGGTGTGTATATGTTTGTGTGTGCCTGACTGGTATGTATGTGTTTTTGTGTGCCTGACTGGTGTTTGTGTGTCTGACTGGCGTGTGTGTGTGCCTGACTGGCGTGTGCGTGTGTGTGCCTCACTGGCGTGTGTGTGTGTGCCTGACTGACGTGTGTGTGTGTGCCTGACTGGCGTGTGTGTGTGTGCCTGACTGGCGTGTGTGTGTGTGCCTGACTGGTGTTTGTGTGTGCCTGACTGGTATGTATGTGTTTTTGTGTGCCTGACTGGTGTGTGTTTGTGTGCCTGACTGGCGTATGTGTGTGTGCCTGACTGGCGTGTGTGTGTGTGCCTGACTGGTGTTTGTGTGTGCCTGACTGGCGTGTGTGTGTGTGCCTGACTGGCGTGTGTGTGTGTGCCTGACTGGCGTGTGTGTGTGTGCCTGACTGGTGTTTGTGTGTGCCTGACTGGTATGTATGTGTTTTTGTGTGCCTGACTGGTGTGTGTTTGTGTGCCTGACTGGCGTATGTGTGTGTGCCTGACTGGCGTGTGTGTGTGTGCCTGACTGGTATTTGTGTGTGTGCCTGACTGGTGTGTGTGTGTGTGCCTGACTGGTATTTGTGTGTGTGCCTGACTGGTGTTTGTGTGTTTGTGTGTGCCTGACTGGTGTTTGTGTGTGCCTCACTGGTGTGTGTGTGTGTGTGTGTGCCTGACTGGTGTGTGTGTGTGTGTGTCTGAGTGGTGTTTGTGTGAGTCTGAGTTGTGTGTGTGTGTGTGTACCTGACTGGCGTTTGTGTGTGTCTCACTGGTGTGTGTGTGTGTGTGTGTGCCTGACTGGCGTGGGTCTGACTGGTGTGTGTGTGTGTCTGATTGGTGCATGTCCAGTGGGTGTGAGTCTGATTGGTGCATGTCCAGTGGGTGTGTGTCTGATTGGTGCATGTCCAGTGGGTGAGTGTCTGATTGGTGCATGTCTAGTGGGTGTGTGTGTGATTGGTGCATGTCCAGTGGCTGTGTGTCTGATTGGTGCATGTCCAATGGGCTTGTGTCTGATTGGTGCATGTCCAATGGGTGTGAGTCTGATTGGTGTATGTCCAGTGGGTGTGAGTCTGATTGGTGCATGTCCAGTGGGCGTGTGTGTGATTGGTGCATGTCCAGTGGCTGTGTGTCTGATTGGTGCATGTCCAGTGGGTGTGTGTCTGATTGGTGCATGTCCAGTGGGTGTGTGTCTCATTGGTGCATGTCCAGTGAGTGAATGTCTGATTGGTGCATGTCCAATGGGCTTGTGTCTGATTGGTGCATGTCCAGTGGGTGTGAGTCTGATTGGTGCATGTCCAGTGGGTGTGTGTGTGATTGGTGCATGTCCAGTGGGTGTGTGTCTGATCGGTGCATGTCCAGTGGGTGAGTGTGTGATTGGTGCATGTCTGATTGGTTCATGTCCAGTTGGTGTGTGTCTGATTGGTGCATGTCCAGTGGGTGTGAGTCTGATTGGTTCATGTCCAGTGGGTGTGAGTCTGATCGGTGCATGTCCAGTGGGTGTGTGTCTGATTGGTGCATGTCCAGTGGGTGTGTGTCTGATGGGTGCATGTCCAGTGGGTGTGTGTCTGATCGGTGCATGTCCAGTGGGTGTGTGTCTGATTGATGCATGTCCAGTGGGTGTATGTCTGATTGATGCATGTCCAGTGGGTGTGAGTCTGATTGGTGCATGTCCAGTGGGTGTCAGTCTGATTGATGCATATCCAGTGGGTGTGTGTCTGATTGATGCATGTCCAGTGGGCATGTGTGTGATTGATGCATGTCCAGTGGGTGTGTGTCTGATTGATGCGTGTCCAGTGGGTGTGTGTCTGATTGGTGTATGTCCAGTAGGTGTGAGTCTGATTGGTGCATGTCCAATGGGTGTGTGTCTGATCGGTGCATGTCCAGTGGGTGTGTGTCTGATTGGTGCATGTCCAGTGGGTGAGTGTCTGATTGGTGCATGTCTAGTGGGTGTGTGTGTGATTGGTGCATGTCCAGTGGCTGTGTGTCTGATTGGTGCATGTCCAATGGGCTTGTGTCTGATTGGTGCATGTCCAATGGGTGTGAGTCTGATTGGTGTATGTCCAGTGGGTGTGAGTCTGATTGGTGCATGTCCAGTGGGCGTGTGTGTGATTGGTGCATGTCCAGTGGCTGTGTGTCTGATTGGTGCATGTCCAGTGGGTGTGTGTCTGATTGGTGCATGTCCAGTGGGTGTGTGTCTCATTGGTGCATGTCCAGTGAGTGAATGTCTGATTGGTGCATGTCCAATGGGCTTGTGTCTGATTGGTGCATGTCCAGTGGGTGTGAGTCTGATTGATGCATGTCCAGTGGGTGTGTGTGTGATTGGTGCATGTCCAGTGGGTGTGTGTCTGATCGGTGCATGTCCAGTGGGTGAGTGTGTGATTGGTGCATGTCTGATTGGTTCATGTCCAGTTGGTGTGTGTCTGATTGGTGCATGTCCAGTGGGTGTGAGTCTGATTGGTTCATGTCCAGTGGGTGTGAGTCTGATCGGTGCATGTCCAGTGGGTGTGTGTCTGATTGGTGCATGTCCAGTGGGTGTGTGTCTGATGGGTGCATGTCCAGTGGGTGTGTGTCTGATCGGTGCATGTCCAGTGGGTGTGTGTCTGATTGATGCATGTCCAGTGGGTGTATGTCTGATTGATGCATGTCCAGTGGGTGTGAGTCTGATTGGTGCATGTCCAGTGGGTGTCAGTCTGATTGATGCATATCCAGTGGGTGTGTGTCTGATTGATGCATGTCCAGTGGGCATGTGTGTGATTGATGCATGTCCAGTGGGTGTGTGTCTGATTGATGCGTGTCCAGTGGGTGTGTGTCTGATTGGTGTATGTCCAGTAGGTGTGAGTCTGATTGGTGCATGTCCAATGGGTGTGTGTCTGATCGGTGCATGTCCAGTGGGTGTGTGTCTGATTGATGCATGTCCAGTGGGTGTGAGTCTGATTGGTGCATGTCCAGTGGGTGTGTGTCTGATTGGTGCATGTCCAGTGGGTGAGTATCTGATTGGTGCATGTCCAGTGGGTGTGAGTCTGATTGATGCATGTCCAGTGGGTGTGAGTCTGATTGATGCATGTCCAGTGGGTGTGAGTCTGATTGGTGCATGTCCAGTGGGTGTGAGTCTGATTGATGCATGTCCAGTGGGTGTGAGTCTGATTGGTGCATGTCCATTGGGTGTCAGTCTGATTGGTGCATGTCCAGTGGGTGTGTGTCTGATTGATGCATGTCCAGTGGGTGTGAGTCTGATTGGTGCATGTCCAGTGGGTGTCAGTCTGATTGATGCATGTCCAGTGGGTGTGAGTCTGATTGGTGCATGTCCAGTGGGTGTATGTCTGATTGATGCATGTCCAGTGGGTGTGAGTCTGATTGGTACCTGTCCGGTTGGTGCATGTCTGATTGTTGGCTGTTGGTCCTGCAGGATCTGATTGAGCAGATGAAGCATCGAGGACATACTGTGAAGAGTTGGAAGTATTTCCTGAATGTGGTGAACGCAGTGGAAAGAGAGAATGGCTGCATCACCGCTGTCTCAGACGCCAGAAAGATGGGGGAAGCAGCAGGATACTGACCCTCTATCTGACACAGCAGAACCCCACCAGATCCTGGTAAAACTTTATATTGATGGTCCCCCTGTAGATATTCAACATATTTTCAGTCACCTGTTAACAGTGCATCTGTTGACTAGCAGTAAGACAGTATCTGTAGGGAATTAGTTTATTATTAATAAATACATCAGCAGACTGTCAGTTTAATTTATTTCAGCACTCATTTTGTCACTTTATTATAGACTACAGAGACATATTTGTGTGAATTCAGTTGACACTCAGTAAAATGTAAAGACAAAGATTACTGACAGCTCGGGAATTTCTACATTCATTCTACTGAAATATTAATATGTTATTAATGTGGCACATCTACAGAAATAAGACTGATGGTGTGAAGAGAGTCTAGTGATGATAACTAGATGACTAATCTTTGTCTTTACATTTTACTGAGTGTCAACTGAATTCACACAAATATGTCTCTGTAGTCTATAATAAAGTGACAAAATGAGTGCTGAAATAAATTAAACTGACAGTCTGCTGATGTATTTATTAATAATAAACTAATTCCCTACAGATACTGTCTTACTGCTAGTCAACAGATGCACTGTTAACAGGTGACTGAAAATATGTTGAATATCTCCGGAGCGACCGTCGACATAAAGTTTTACCCAGAAACCTAGCAGACCACTACCAGAACAGCACCTGAACACCACAAGGACCATTGCCACAGTGTCACAAATCCCCATTAACCCTCACAAAACAGCACCTGAATAACACTAGAACCCATTAGAACCTCAACAGACTACTGTAAGTACCTCACCAGAACTTAATCAAAACCCAGTGAGAATCCTGCTGCACTGAGCCAGTTACAGACAGAAGTGCTTTAATCACCTGGAGTCTTAAATGCACCAGGGAACACTAAATCCCAAGCATTGGGTGATAACCTTGTTGTGGTTTTTAATCACATCAGAGTTAGAGGACACAGGTTAGAAATGATGAGGATGCCTTTTGGACTAGAAGAGTCTGAACCTGAGCTTCTGAGAAAACTGTCCTGTCATGTTTGAGTCCACCTCTGTTCCAAAGACGCTTCTTTAGAGTAAACACTTCACCTGCAGAGAACAAAGCAACGATTAAACCAAGGGGATGATCTCAATCTGTATGTCACAGCTGTGTTAAAAAATACCAGACGAGCTTTAGTTTTGGGAAGAGAAATATGAAAAACATAAAAACATACAGAAATATTCAGCGCAGTGTCAGTATCACTCTCTATTTTGTAGGGATGGGACGTTCGATTTCGAGGGCTTTGAAACATGTCACATCCAGCACTTTCTGATTAGTCACAGTGTGCCAGGGCTCATACTGAAGTCAGTCCGATCACAAGATATTGACATTTGAAGCTTTGAAAACGTCAGTCAGCCATCGATGTGGGTAGGACTGGTTCACAATTTTGGAGCTAACCCATATTCTCTAATTTTATGTTCACATTGTGAAGCAGAGTCACAGCTGTGCAGGCAAAAAATTAAAAAATAAAAATGAAAATGGCAGTGCCTACCTCAAACAAGCTTTCTAAAGACCTTTACATTTAGAAGATTGGGGGGGGGGGGGGTGTAACTAGGAAATGGAAATAGGGTTACAACAAAAATTTCTGAGATTTAAGCTCAGCTTACTGAAGCTTCTGGTGGTTTGGGAAATCTACAGCCATGCTCAGTGTTTGTGGAAAAGCTCACCACCTCTGCATTACAGTGATCTGCTCCCAGTTCCTACAAGCTCGTCCCACTGCACCTGAGCAAAATATTTCCTCAAATAATATTTCCAGCAAAGATATGTAGACTATTCCCTACATGAATCATGAATCACTCAAATGTTTATGTTGCTGGTATTTATTTTCCATTGGCATCATAAACTCTATAATCAATAATGACAGCATCTCAGTATATGAAGCCTCACTTTAAAAATTAAACACAGTTATCAACTGTCAACTGTAAAATGACAGGGATTTGTTTCAGTGTTAAACTGCAGGCTGCAATTATTTCTTACAGCCACCAGATCTCACTCATCATTGTCTGATTTCAAGACAGGCATATTCCACCCATCACTAATGTTTTGGTTTTGTCTCAGCCTTGTGCTCTGTTTTCTTCCCTCACTTACTCACATCCTTCACCTGTGAGACAGTCATGTGACTGAACTGACATGTGTATCCTTCCCTGTTGTTATATAAGCCCGGTCATGTTTGTTGCTCATTTGATGAGTTTGTTAGGAGGTGATGGTGTAAATATGTGTGTGTGTGTTTGTGTTTTGGTATTTCTGTCTTTACTCATGTGTTCCTTTTTTATCCAGATTAAGTTTGACTTGTCTCTTATCTCCTACGCACGCTGCCTGACATGAGGATGCATGCAAACACTGTGAATTTAAAATGTGACGTTGATTAGAAATCAATCTTGTAACTGTTTGTACATTTATTTTTATGATTTCATTTTCAACTTTCTTTAAACGATGTATTTCATATTTGTATTGATTTCTCAGATTGATATTTTAGCTCCTGCCATGGACAGAGGCTTTAATAAGGTTTAGCATCATAATTCAGTCATCACCATACATTCTGCTTTCATCAGAGTGCTTTCTTTGAGTTTTCATTGTTTAATTTCTAGTTTAATCTCGATCTCTACTGTGCTTGGTCTGTATTCTGTTTTCAGTGTGGATGAACATTTCAGTGTGTGATGTCAATACTTCATCTGATGTCTGCTCTGATGTCTGAATATTGGAGGTTTGAATGTGTTATGTATGAACGTTTGATGTCTGAATGTGTTCCATTAAATCATTTGATGTCTATCTATAAATATTCACAGGCATAACTGAGATCAAGAATTAATAAAGATGTGTTTCCAGATCCTGTATTATGTGAAAGTAATTAGTAACTTTCAGTTGTGCTTTTAACACGGGATCAATTTTAAATCTTCCACTTACCACTGTGCAAGATCTTCCAGGAGCCAGAGTGCCCTCGTTATACATCCATTTTTTCTGACCTAAAATGCATTAACCAGGAGTGTGTTCCTCTTCCATGAAGTAAGTCTGTACTTTTCTGGGAAAGCTTTATATTACATTTTAAAACATTGCTGTGAGGATCTGATAGTATTAAGAAACAACCGTGAGTAATGTCAGTGACTGTACCTCCTTTAACCTCAGGGAAGTCAAGTCGAGCTTTATTTTGCTAGTACGGACCATGCCAGTAGAGGCTGAAACGGGGAGGCGAACTCAGAAGTCTTTTGGGGAAGAGTTCAGGGCGGCTTATGAATGCGTATGAAGCCAGACCCCCAAAAATGTACAGGAATGCTGGTCATTAAGTGCTACAGAATGGATAGGTTCAGGTACTCTGGTCAAGGGTTTGATTGGTGTCCTGATTGTGTTTAGGTGAATGAAGGGGTTAGTGAGTCTTTGAATTAACTACCTTTAATAAACTGGTGCATAACTGAGTGTCATGTGAGATGGTAGAGAAATAGCATGAGTAAGTTGAATGTCCTTTATTGATTATGATAACGGAAATTCTAGCGTGACTGGTAATTTGAGTATTTAGTTAGCGGTAAAGGGGTGATGATTGCGAAAAGTGATATAGAGTCAGAGTTGGTCTTAAGATGGGAAGATCATCACATTGGCAGAAATCAAATTGATCAACTTATAATAGAATTTTAACGTATCACCAGCTAAATGTCATGTCATGTACGGTGTAACAATAATAGTGATATTTATCTGGGGCCACCATGACAGAGTGTTGCTAAGTCCAATTTCTATTTCAGTGTAATTGATGGTGATTGGGTAATAGTGAGGGGTCTGAAGCTGGCAACAATAGGTGGAAAGTGGATTAGTAGCAGCCTTGAAGTCAAGTACTACAGAGGGGCAGCGTTAATAAAGCGAGATATTCTTCGTTGGCAAGTGTGCCCTGGTGGTGCCTTTCCAATGGCATAGAGGGAATTGAGAACGGAATGGTGATCTAGAGGGATGACAGATGAGGCCAGTTAAGAAGCCCAAAAAGGTCAGCACCGCAGGAAAGGTGAGATAGAGAGAAGGCATTTTGTCACATGGGAGAAAACTCTGAAAGAGAAAAATCCAAAAGGTGCTGAGGAGCTCACGCAAGGTGACAAGGTAGAAAGTTGACTACAAGATAACGAAGATGCCTAGAGGGTGTTGAAAAAACAGGTGCCAGAGGTGGCATCAAGTGCCTGAGTGCTGGTCCAAGGTAAACTGGGGAGAGAGCATAAGCTGGAACTTAGGGCATAGATAGCGGCATGGTTGTGAAGATAGGAGGACAGGTTGAAGGTCCACAGTGCCTGGAGGAATCAGTGCGAACAGAACCATAGGAGGCAGGGTGAGGTGCTGTTGCTAGCAAGAGTTGAAAGAGTAAGGTCCTCACTAGCACCAGCTGGAAAGTTAGAAGCTGAGAGGGACAAGGCTGCATGTGAGAGGGTGAATTGAATTTGAGGTGGCGTCAAGGGCCTGAGTGCTGTGTAGGGGGGCTGGTCCAAGGCCATGCCTGAGAAGAGAGCATAAGCTGGAACTTAGGGGCTCGGAGCGGGATGATGAAGGGGGGGGGGGGGGGTGAAAAGGGGAGGAGTGGGAATATGCGTAGAGACAGATGTAGAGGAAGAGAAAGGGAGGGGTGGGATGATAAAGGGAGGGGTGGGATGATGCGTAGAGACAGATGTAGAGAAAGAGAAAGGGAGGGGTGGGATGATGCGTAGAGAGGATAAGAGAGAACGAAATGAACTTGGAGGGCTGTGTCTAAATGGGTGCAATGCTGTCAATCAAGGCAGTGTTCAGATGGAAAGAGGAGCCAATTTGGAATGGAGGCTTAAACATGCTGCCTGCTTTTTTTTTCCCAACATTTCAGATAGGACCATCTTGGCAAGCAGTGTAGGTAAACTACTGCCCTGGAGATGTGCATAAATATTGCAGATTCTAAGCCATTATCCAATTCAGCTCAGATAATTATATTATTATCAAAACAGCCCTCTAAGACACCGACCTGTGAGACAGCAAAGACTATAAGTCATTGAGGCTAATGTCTCCAGCTTAGACACAAACAGAAAGGGTAACGGGAAGACAAAGAATACTCCAGCAGGGGGCGTTGAGTCAGAGATAGAAGGTTGTGACGTTATCCCATTGCTGTGCAGGGGATCCTTACACCGGCAGACGGGTTTCTCTCTGTAGCTGAGTGAGCGAAGTGGACGCCATTGTTTCGGAGCCCGTTGCTGGAACGCCGAGGCTGTTCTGCCGGAGAGGAGTAAATGGGAGTCTCAAGGCACTGTAGAGCTCGTAGCTGTGGAGCTACGTTCCCCAATATATGAGGCAGTCCCGTAGCAGCGTAGCCGGAGATGAAGATAAGGGGAGGCTCGAAGCCTTGCGCCAGCGTCGGAGGCAGATGCAGGGGGTCACTCGGGAGGCCGAATGCAGCGGGAGGAGAAGCAGGAGAACAGAGCACCGATCCGGAGCGGGTAAGACAGCAGAGCATAGAACAGTGGAAGCGGTTGCATGCCGTACGTAACTTCAGATACCGGGCAGTCGCATAGCTGTTTAGCCGGAGCGAGTTTAAAACAGGAGGCTCAGTGGGCTTGATAAAGGCCGAACACGGCTCCGAATATGGGGATCAGAAGAAATGACTCAGTGTGGAGGAGCGAGCTGACGTCGTGAAGCAGTCGAGTCGAGATCCGTCTCCTGAACTAAATGAGGCGAGTTTGTCTGACGCAGAAATGACGTGAATTTGCAGGGTATATATATATAGGGCTCAGAGGAGGAGGAGTTCGGGCGTGGTCCTACTACCAAAATTATGTTATTACATAACTACACTTCTAATTCACATTTAGTAGATCACAGAGACCTGCTGAAGTGTTGTACAATTTAAAACAAAATACCTGAGATATAGAAATAAATAAACTAAAACAAATAATACTAAAAGAAAAAAATATATATTTTAAAATATCCCCTTTACTGTCACGCCCTCGTCCTGTCAGGTCTGTTTACCCCGCCATGTGCTCTATCTGCACATGGCTTTGTCTGTTGTTGTTCTTGTCTCCGCCCATGTCCCGCCCTTGTTCCACCTCCTTGTCCGCTGTCCTCGTTATCTGTCTCAGGTGTGTCTCGTTTGCATGTAGTATTTAAGTTCCTGTGTGTTACTTCCTGTTATCGGTCATTTGTGTTGTTACCTTCTCAGTCAAGTCATGTTGTTTCTTTCTCTCTCATGTCGTTTTGTGTCGTTCCTATTCCTGTTCTTATTCCTTGTCACATTGTTTTGCTTCCGTAGTCTTGTTATTCAGTACAGTCTGTTTGTTCCTCGCTTCAGTTCGTTCTCTGTCTATTCTCTTTCTTCTGCCTCTCGAGCTTGTTTCTCTGGTCTGTTAATATTTCCTTTCCTGTGCTTTGTGTACTCATGGTTTCCGTCTGTAGTCTATTAACTCTCTCTGTTCAGGTCTCTGTTTAAGCCCCCTTTGTCAAAGTTTATCTCTGTCTGTCTGTCTAGTTCCTTCTGTTTAGGTTTATTCGGTATCTGTCTCTTTAGTCTGGGTCTTTGTTTAAGTCTTTCTGTCCAAGTCTGCCTGTCTTTGTTTTGTTATCTTTTGTTTAAATAAAGTATTCTGTGTTTTAGCAAGTGCGTCCATCTCCGTCAGTCTGCCCCACTATCCGTGACATTTACATAGAACTAAAAGTTATGCAAATATTTAAGCAGAAGAAGCCTGGGGGAAAAACTGGTTTCCAAATCTGGCTTAAAAACGTAAACTAGACTCACTGACTCTAATGTGGGAGTTTGACTGTGGAACCTGCAGAAACTAAAGTAACTGGAAAAAAAGGGAGCAGCTTGGGAACCAGACAAAAACATCAGCTCCGGGACAGATGCAGGGGCAAGGTATGGCAGGGACCTTACATCCCAGGACATGCCACAGTGTTGCTAATATTTGCTTTATAAATGTTTTGTTTACCACAGTCATGATTTTCCATAATCCCATTGTTTTCTGTCAGTGAGAGAATATGGCTTAGGCCCAGGGCTCCTTGGGCATGATGTCCTCTACAGAATGACTACACAACTGCAGTGCTTTTACATATATAAGTATTTATACATATATTGTTGCTGTTTAAACAAAACCTTGATTACATTGTGAGGAACATTGGAATTTCACTGCTTCTCATATAAATGTAGGAGGTTTCTCATTCTCGTGCAGAGGCACCGGCCAGAGCTGTGTCCAGCTCCAGCTCTCAAACACAATAAAGAAAAACACATTTTATCTGGAGGATCATTGAGTCATGATTCCTAATCACATCTGATTTCAGTTAAATACAGTCACACACACATTTCTCTCTTTACAAATAAGCAAACTGTAAGTGTCCATCTGGAACACATTGTGACAGTGTCTATCCCCAAAGGGTTTGCTCCAAAAACACAGTTCCAGTCTTTGATTTAATCGTTTTAATTTTATCTAAAAATGAAACCAATGAAACTACAAATATGTGCAACTTTGGATGAAGAGAACTTGCACTTCCCTTATTTCAAACATTAAAAAGTAATTATTTACTGATTTAAAGAAGCAAATGCTCCCAAAACTAATCAAGCCTGATGTCAAAAACCAAATCTGAAAGTGTAACAGTTCAGAAAAGACCCCATCCCAGCACTTATGCCTTGTCCACTGCTGGGTTTCTGACTCTTGCCCTGGACTGGGTTCCACCAGTTTTGCGTAAGTTAATTCCTAAGTTTGCTTGTAAAGTCTTTATATTAACTAAGTCCTTAGTTAATTTAAATCAAGTTGCACCGCAAATCCATATGCTGTGTCTTAACTAGTATCTACAAACTAATGTGTACCGAGGTAAACAATGGCACTTTTTCATGATGAATGAACAAATGTATAACCTGCCAAACACACACACACACACACACACAGCAACCTGCACCTATTTCTTACATTTTATGGGAAAATATCTATATTTTAAAATATTTATACATTAAACCAAACTTTATGTTTATAATTTCAAAACTGAAATGAATTAAATAAATACATTTGCATATATTTGTGTCTTTATTTTTCTTGGCATCCCCTCATGAGACTGAACACGTAATGCCATTTGAAAATAGCGATTTGTTAATAATGGCAAAAGAAACGGCAGCAGCAGACGAGAAAGTCGAGAAAAAATCATCACAGCGTTAAAGGTATGTCTTAATGAATAATAAATTAGTTTGTTATATTATGAGAGCTATTTTTTAGACAAACAGGTGTTAGAATAGATTTGTGATATCAGCACTATATGGTTAAATATAGATCTCTTCTGAACCGAAATCGAGCACAGATATCCACATTATTATAGTGATCTAAAGGAGTTAGCCTTTCTCTTAACACCCAGCAGGTAGTGTCGCAGTCACACAGCTCCAGGAACCTGGAGGTTGTGGGTTCGATTCCCGCTCCGGGTGACTGTCTGTGAGGAGTGTGTTCTCCCCGTGTCCTCCGGTTTCCTCCTACAGTCCAAAAACACACGTTGGTAGGTGGATTGATGACTCGTGTCCGTAGGTGTGAGTGAATGTGTGTGTGTGTCTGTGTTGCCCTGTGAAGGACTGGCGCCCCCTCCAGGGTGTGTTCCCGCCTTGCGCCCAATGATTCCAGGTAGACTCTGGACCCACCGCGACCCTGACTTGGATAAGCGGTTGCAGATAATGAATGAATGGCTGCCATCAGGTATGTACCTGCTTAGGGATAGGTGTAAATATTTAGCAGTCGTTCCAATATAAAAACTAGTTCGGGTGGTGCAACCTATTTTGGTTTAGTAATGTGTAAACCTAAATTTAGTAAAGATTTATGCTACAACTAGCCTACGTTTGAACTTATGCACAGCTGGTGCAACCGATCACTGGGTTCTTTATTAATCTTCCCTTGTGTTTTAGCCCCCACGTCTTTGATTTGCTCCTTACATGGTACTGATTAAACGCAGCTGTGTGTTTGTGTCTGTGTTTGTGTTACATTTACACTGATTTTGCATTTTTTAGTTTTAATACTTTTTTTTTGTTTGTTTGTTTCAGGTTTGTTTTCTTTTTATGATCTTCATGCATACTTTGATCTGAAGGAAACTGCTGTGTATAAACAGGCCATGAGGGGCTGTGTGAAGGTCGTGTATTTGTCTGCCTGGACTGGGTTTGGGTTTATCGTGAAGCTCAGTGAGTCTCAGTGTGATCTCAGTAAGAAAAGTGTGGCATCTAAAAGGATGATCCCATGGTTCAGACAGCATCAGTTTGACTGAAACCCATTACATAAGAACTTGTCTGAACAGGAAAACAGCCATGATATTCAGCACAGGGTTCTGAATCTCAGATCATCTTTGTTTTTGTGGTGAAGGTTGTGGGTTGAGGAGCCTCCTGAGAATGCAGTCAAAGTTGTGAAATACAATCACTGTGTAGCATTTTGACATGTTGCTTACTCCATGAAGCTTGGATTTGGACAATTCTACAAGGGGATTGAATTAGTCTCTTCACTGACTCCACCCCCTCATTACCACACACACCTGCAACTGACAAACTCCAGTCAGTTCCTGTGCTTCAGAATTGGGTTCTGAACACTGTCCTGTAATTATTTTGTTATCAGACATTGACTTGTTCATGTGCAGGCTTTTTTTTTTTTTTTTGAGAACTGATTTCCCAAAGGTTTATGTGCCTGTTTTCTGACCCCTGCCTGCTTTGACCAGGACCCTAGCCAGTGCTAAAAAGCTGAAGTACAGTGTTTTATACTCAGTGCTCAGCAAAAAAAATAAAAATAAATAAATAAATAAATAAATAAAAAAAACACTCCAGCAGATTGGGTGCATGAAAATGTAATGACTGCCAGATCCACATGTGATGTTCTAGGTCTGAGCTGAATTACTCACTGAGAAAAACTGAGGCACAACAGCAGCGATTTTCAGTTTCAGAATATTTCAGTCAAACCTACAAATCCTAAAATGGACATCCAAAACCACATCTACTTACATGGACATTCAGGAACAAACACTATTCTGTATTTTTCTTCACTGGGAGCAAAATGTATTGGTGGTTCTGCTGGAGATCTGGTGGTGTCTTTCAGATCTTTTGGAGATCTGATGGTGTTTGTCTGATCTGTTTTAGATCAGATTGTGTCTGTTGGTCTGCTGGAGATCTGATGCTGTCTGTCAGATCTTTTGGAGATCTGATGGTGTCTGCCTGATCTGCTGGAGATCTGATTGTGTCTGTGGAGCTGCTGGAGATCTGATGGTCTCTGTCAGATCTGCTGGAGATTTAATGTTGTCTGTCAGATCTTTTGGAGGTCTGATGGTGTTTGTCTGATCTGTTTTAGCTCACATTGTGTCTGTTGGTCTGCTGGAGATCTGATGCTGTCTGTCAGATCTTTTGGAGATCTGATGGTGTCTGCCTGATCTGCTGGAGATCTGATTGTGTCTGTGGAGCTGCTGGAGATCTGATTCTGTCTGTGGAGCTGCTGAAGATCTGATTGTGTCTGTGGAGCTGCTGGAGATCTGATGGGGTATGTCTTATCTGTTGAAGGTCTGATGGTGTTCATTAAGGAGGTTGAGGTTTTTAGTGAGCTGTTGGTTTTGGAGTTTGTTCATTGTTTCTGTCAGTACCCTGCAGCAAATCCTCCTTTTCGAGGGTCAGACTGAGCCTCCAGTTTATCACCATTTCTTGTTATGGCCTGCACCACAGCACCATAAGATGTCAGTTGCTCAATAACATGATTTTTTGCGGTCAACCCATCCAGTACAGCCTGCAGGGGGTTTACAATTACAGTAAGTGTGTTTACATTCACTAATATTACCATCACAATCAGATTTCTGCATTTTATTAAGGAAAACTCCTTTACAAAGGACACTCATATTCCTTATCCCAGATAAAGCTGATGAAAAGAGTGCACACAATAATCTGGAAACTTCCAATTAGGTCAAAATAGGTACGAGTCAATGTGGTGAAAATCTGAGAACTGAGCAAAACTCCAGTGTGTATTTACACTGATTAAATTGTCATTAATGGACTTTTGTCATTTTGTCTGATACAGACTTTTATAACTGAGCTCAGCTTTTTCAGTGTGTGACTTTTTTAATGAAAATGTCAGTGAATGCAGTTAACTTAATCACACCTGGGAACAGGGTCTGAGCATGTCGTGTTGAAGGAAGATGTTAAAGGGTATCAGGTAAACACCCATTTGTTCAAACTGACCGTGTCAAAGTCTGGTTCCACCTCAGTGAGGTTTGGACTGAGCTGGTTGTGAACTCTGGGTTCCGTCACTGCATTTTTCAGATTGTAGTTAAAGAATAAAGATTTCAAAATCACCTACAAAACACAGATCAGAAAAAAATCGCACTCCACTATTCAATAAACAGTCTACCTACTTCAACACACACATAATCACTCATAACTACCTTCTGCTCATTGTCTTTAACTCTGGACTTGGTACTATTTAGTTCTGCACGGCACATCATTTCCCTGACATCCAATTCTTTGAATAATTTCTACTGTAAAATTTTAGCATTATATTATATGTTTATCTAAGATTTAATTGTAATTGATTTACTTTTTTAATGTTAAATTGTTAGAAGTCCATGGGTAAGTGTTAGATATTTTAAAAACCTCTGCAACTGCAGTAGTGATCTTGGTTCCTCCAGAGCCACCCACCACCATCTGGACTTTGTTGTTCTTATCAAAGAGAATTGCAGGACACATGGAGGACATGGGCCTTTTATCTAAAATAACACACAGGACACAAAACCTCATGACTCAGAAACTCAGAAAGCTGGCTTTCTGGGAATACTTGATGTTTTGGATACTATTTCCATTCTAAACATGGTACATGGCCACCCTATGTGGTACACCCACTCTATGAAGCATTAACTTGGTCATTCAGGGACAACAGCAGTTTGTCATGGAAACTGCATTGAGTATTGTTTGCTGTTTCTGGTGTGACTGTAAAATAAAAATGACTAGTCTTTCAGCACCAAGGTATGGCACGTAACACATGAGAGAATGGTTCCTCACGAGGTCTGATGAAGTTGTTTGGTGATGGAGGAACTCCAAAGCCATTGGTAATGAGAGGGGAGCTGAAGTCATCCATCTCGTTATTCAGCAGAATTCCAGTGGATGAGGACATGACCTTGGAGCCAAAACTAGGAAAAATAAAAAAAGAAACACAGAAAAGAAAAAACAAATCACAATACAGACCCTTTGAGCCCAACTCTGGCCATTCAGTCTACCAGTACATCCATCTAGCAACACCCTAGCAACCACCTATCCACTCACTAGCATTTACGTTTTATACCATGGAAACCATGTTGCAACACACTAGCAACCACAAATATGCACTACAACATCATCACCATAGCAACCACCTGAGATTCTGCAGCAACCACTTAAAAACACCCTACCAGTGACCTTGGATCCCCCAGGAACCATCTAGCAACACCTTAGCAACTACTAGCTGTGCCAACCCAACCACCTTAGTTACTGTAAACACCAACAGCTGTAGAGACCAAAGACCTATTTTCAAAGGTGCTGTAATATTGGGTGTTGACTACACATTGGTTTTTACAGCTTTCTGATATTGTATGTCACCTTGTTTCTGTTGTAACAGCAATAATCAGAAATTGTTAGATCTACAAATGCACTGTAAATGGTTTGCTATGATCCAGGTTGGAAAAATATGATGAGGTATGACTTAAAGGGGAGGAGAGAGGGAGAGAAGCGAGGAGAGATGGTGGTCAGAAATGCTTTAGCTCGCAGTTAACTAGTAGCCAGAGTAACAGTGTGTTCTACATTAAAAAGTGAACTTCATGTCCGAGTCTCTTTCACTTATTGCCTCCCCGTCCAAACCACGCTACCCTGCACCAGCGGAACCGGCCTACTATTGAATCAGGGTAGGACAAAGAACCCACATTAACGGTTGTACAAAAGTTATCACTTTTACACTGGTGGCAGCGGCGGTCGGCGTTTTTGTTTTCCCAGTAAACCGTTTTTTTTTGTGAAAACTCAGACTATCGTCGATAGACTGTGAAGTTTTTGTACTTTGTGTGAGCTGTTTTTATTTTTAAGTTTAAGACGTGCTGCGACTTTCTATTTTTGTGAACACTGTGCAATGGTGGACGAAGAGCAAATGGCCCCTTCAGTAT
The DNA here is from genome assembly GCF_029633855.1 of Hoplias malabaricus. Lineage (NCBI taxonomy): Eukaryota > Metazoa > Chordata > Actinopteri > Characiformes > Erythrinidae > Hoplias > Hoplias malabaricus. The sequence continues at coordinate 3,452,493 of NC_089817.1, forward strand.
CACGGCTCTCAGCAGCTCCTGCCAATATAGCGCCAGTCCCTTTTCGAATTGAGCTTCCCGCGCCTTTCACTAGTGACGGACTAGAGCCTTTAGTTCATGGATTCAGCATTTTGAAGTTGCTCTTGATGTTTCGATGGCACAGTTGGAGAAAGCAAAACTACTGGCTGCATTTTCATACTGGCAGAGTTTACCTTCACTAGTGAAAGCAAATTACGAGCAAGCTAAAGCTCGTTTGAGCACAGTTTTTGGACGAGCTTCATTTTTGGCTACTTTCCAAACACACCTTACTGCCTGCCCTCGCAGACCCCAAGAACCTCTCGAAGTTTATGCTGCTGATGTCACTAATTTAGGGATGGAAGCCTTTCCCCAATATGGTGCAGAAGCACAGAGCTGTGAAATTTTTTGGTGTTTTGTGACTGGTTTAGACCCTTCTCTCCTTAAAAATTCATGAACATGGGGCTGTGACTTTAGAGGCTGCATTGAAAGTGGCAGCTTAGTGTGAATGAGCCCAACTAGCATTGACAGTGTCGGCACATTCGCCTGTTATGCCTGTGACTGTTACACCACAAATAGGCTCTGGCTCACAGTATCCAATAGCCGACTTAACAGCTGCTATCGCTCACCTTAGGACAGAACTGCAAGATTTGAAACAAACACATCTGAAGCATACTGAAAGTAGACTGGATCGACTCACTCAGCAAGTGGCTGACGTTCAACGGTTACCACCAAACACTGGTCACCCTAGGCATCCGCGAAGTACAATGGTGAACCACACTTGCCCAGAGGGACATCACACACTGCAGGACAGTCTTCATCATCATAGCTGTGTTGACTGCTGCGTCACCTATCCGCATGTTCAGATCAGAGGACGGCGACCCCTTCGTGACGACTTCTCACCATCTCGACGTCATCGTCCTGCACCTGAATGGACTATCCATGCTGAGGACCAATGTTCCTTCTCTTCTGAGGACTGTGCTACAAAACTTCAAAGACCTGAACATTCTTACCACAATATGCACCACCAGTGTTCAGATTACTGGGAGGACCACTCTCCTCCAAAGCATTGCCGTGACAGGTACTCTGTTTGCTCCATTTCCAGGGAATGCCATTCACATCATAGTCACCAATCCTCTTATACTCATCACGAGTCACATAGAACCCATTCACCATCCCCTGTTTCATACCATACACAAGCACGACACCCCCCTTCCCATTCACCACCTTCAGCCCAACATAGCCAACCCAACCAACAGCCACACTAAGTTTGGTATAAACTTTGAGAGTCTGATTTAACTGTTCCTAATATTATCTCTATTACTATCATTATTTTTAGCTTAAGCTGTATTCAGTGTGACAGATGTCACATTTTACAAGATGAAAGAGTATGAACGCAATGAATTGTTTGGTTGTAAATGGTTGTAAAATAGTTATTTAGCAATGACACAAACCAAGTTAAGAGGCCATAGTTCTTGGCTTTGTTTGGCTGTCTATGTTCCCTGTAGTGGCTTAGTTCTTAGTTAGCAAGAAGGAGAGTGACCTTCTTCACTGTATCGATAAATAGGGAACTAATAAGGTAACAGCAAAGATTCTTATCGGTTGCCTGTTAAAGCCTCCACATTTGAGGCACTGCATAAGGGTTCCATTTTTATCAAGATGGACCTGCACAGCACCTATTGTAACATCCTGTGTTTGTTTCCCCCACCATGTGCTCATGTAGCACATGGCTCTGTTTGTTGTTGTTCCTGCCTCTGCCCTAGTCCCGCCTTAGTCCTGCCTCTGTCCAATTGTCTCCAGGTGTTCCTCGTTTGTCTTGTCCTTATATACCCCTGTGGTTTGAGTGCTCCTTTGTCAGTTCTTGTGTGTGTAGATGTGTTTCTTTGTCTGTTGTCTTACACATTACCACCAGTTCCTGTCCTAGTTAGGTTCCACTGAGTTCTAGTTCTGTTTTCTTGCCTCCCTGCTCGTGTTTGTTTTCTGTTTGTTGTTTGCCTTTTTTTGTTTAAATAAAGATTCCTTGCATGTACATCCTCATCCTGCCTCAGCTGTGACACCTATAACCTGGTGCAGATCAGGGTAAAGGATAAAGTTGAAGAAGTCTCAGTTCCATCCTCAGTCAGACTCTTTCTTGGGTTTTGTGGTCTCCCATAACTGGATGAGCATAGACTTGGCCAAGATATGAGCCCTGGTGGATTTGCCTCATCGAACATTTTTGTGTCTACTCCTACACTTCCTTGGGCTTGTTATTTTATTATTCATTTTTTTTTTCTGAACTTAACCCTGTAGCCAAACCCCACACTGTTCTAATGAGGAAGGTATCAGTGTGGTTCATGTGGACCACAGAGGCCCAAGTGGTGTTTGAAGATGTCAAATGGCGTTTGACTATGGCTTCTGTCCTCCACATTCCAGATGTTGTTTTGCCATTCAGGGTTGGGGTAGATTTTGCATCCCCACACCCTGGCTGAATGTAAGTATGATGTGGGTGACTGAGAATTTCTAGCAGTAAAGTTACCTCTTGGGGAATATAGGCACTATCTGGAAGGGGCTAAACAAAGAGCTTATGGTGAAGTGTCTCAAGTCCTGTCAGGCCTGACAGCCATTGTTTTTCACCTGTTTTGATTGTTATCTTATAGTTTTAACTGGGTACTAGATACACCTATCCAGATTTCAATCAGTGGGAGTCTTCCCCTTAGGAACATCCTCCTGAAACCTTGATTCCCAACAACCATATCATGGCACCTATTCAGTGGGGGCTGGATATCTGTTCCCTTTGTAAATCTCATTAATAGATGAGCTCATCTGGTAGGACTCCTGTCTAGAAGTGAGAAGTCCCATGTTTGAATCATTCAAAGGTTAGCTATATTTAGTTTGTGTGTGTGGTTTAAGTGAATTTAGCGTATTAGAGTTTGGGTGTTTTGCAGTGGTGTCCTTTTCACTGGTATTTGCTGATATGTTATCCATCAGGGATCACTAAATTTATGTATTTATTCATTCACACATCCATGTATCCATTTAGCTAGCCCCAAAGGACACCCTAGCAACTACCTAACAACAGCAGGCACCTGGAGAGAGCGGTGTAGTAATGACCTACAAGTGGTTGATGGTGCTGGTGGCCGCCACAGCACTACCATCCTCTGCCAGCACGGAGATGTGTGATGTCCCATGATTTTCTGGAATGAAAAACTCTGGCTCGTAATAGCTCTCCGGCTGTGTGGACTCATCTGAGATTCTCTGGCGAATCGCCTCAGCAAAGCTCTTTGATGTGATATTCTGGATGAACTGGGAATAAAAGAGGGACAGAGCTCATTACTATGGTCTTCAAAAAAGACCAAAAACTCACAAAGCTGCTGAACATAGCACTGTCTATACACAGCTGCCTATTATAGTGACCTTGTGTGTAGAAGCAAATACAGACTGACTTATTATGGACTTGTTTTCAGGGGCTGTGATATTCTGTCTTCATCAAATACAACACCACCGACAACAACATTAAACTGCACTATGCATTTACCTATAATATGGTATACACTTATTTAATAATTGTGAATAACTCACAGTATACACTGAAAAATCCTTAGTCGAATCAGTATCATTCACATTAAGTATTTTCATAGATCACTCACAGTGGATACTGAATTATTTATAGCAGAAACTGAAATATATATATAGTGCATCATGAATCATTCACAGTGGATAAAGAGTAATTAATAGCTCATTCATAATTCAATAACTCAAAATGGATATGGAAAAATCCATAGTGGATACTACATAACTCATTATGGATAAAGAGTAATTCATAGCAGAGGTTGTATAATATTTAGTGAAAACTGAAAAACAGCAGATTCTAAACCAGAGAGATTTTAAAGCATACCTCATCAATTCTGAGGAAGTCAGGATCTCCCAGAATGCTTCTTTTCGCATATGCAAATTTGAATGCCTCCACTATGCGATGGTAAGTGAGGACTTTCTTTTCAGTACTAGATACACTATCAGCAGTGAACCCATAACCTACAAAGAACAACACACCAGTCATGTCACGTCATGCTCATATAAAGATTTGTGGGTGTGACCTGGATGCTTATATAAGGACTTGTATGAGCAGGATTTCTCTTTGTTAGGATTAAGTATTAAGTTTGCACTGTGTACATGGCCAAATCCCACCTCTTTTGTTGCTTTCAATTTCACTGCTTTTTTACCATTTAAGAATAATGTAAATGTAAGGAGAATGTAAATGAAATGTGCTCTGACTGAATGACAGCCCATTCATGCAAGTATTACCATGTAATTTGGGTAAAGTTTGTCAGTCTGTCTCTGCTGGAACAAATTATATAAAGTTTCCACATTTTTCATCAGGTTTGAGGAGTTTTTCTTAAAACTGGTGAGACAGCCTGAAAAAAATGTTTGGTTTTATGTAATCTCTTAGCGAGATATGATCTAGAAAGGAGTTTTAGGACAGGTATGAGTCTAGGTTCATCTGTAACTAATACTAGCAGGAAGAGTAATATTCAAAATTCCAGATGATTCTGTAAAGAATCTGAATTGACTTTATCCGCTTAGGTATATAATGGTGCCTGTGGGATTCAATTTCCAAACTAATTTAAACTTGTGATTTAAAGTTTCACAAGTAGCTGGATCTACAGGTGGTTTCACTGTCACAGCCCCAGGGTGAGAGTGTGAAACTGTCCACCGGTGTGTTTGACTGAGTGAGTGTGTGATACCCTGTGACAGATTGGGATCACATGCAGTGTGGGGCCCTTTTTTGTACCCAGTGACTCTGGGTGGGCTCTAGACCCACCACAACCCAGATCAGAATGAAACAGTTAAGTTTTCAAATACATCTAGTGCAGTGTGGTTCATCTCCAAATTATTGTGGCAGCAGCTTTTAGCTTAATCATGCTGAGTCTTATGCATGTTGCTCTAGTTCGTCAGAATCAGGTTTAATCTGTAAACCCGAAGCAGTCTGGTGCTCAAGGTTCTGTGGCAAGGTTTTAAAGGGGCAGCCATGGCCTTGGGGTTAGAAAAGCAAGCTTAAGCATTTCAGGTTGCCAGGACCAGCAAGGAAAAAATCTTTCATGGCTGAAGTGCCCCTGTAGTATCATCAGACCTGCGCTCATATGTTCTGGACACTCGGGTGAAGAGAGGTGCTGAGCTGTCAACTGATCACCACCTTGTGGTGAGTTAGATCAGATGGCGGGGGAGGATGCCGGACAGACCTGGCAGGCCTAAACGTGTGCTGAGGGTTTGCTGGGAACGTTTGGCAGAGGAACCTATCTTCAAAAAGAAGGAGAAATCTTCAACTCCCACATCTGGCAGAGCTTCAACTGCATCCCGGGAGAGGCCAGTGACATTGAGTCCGAATGGGCCATGTTCCTGACCTCCATTGTTGAGGCGGCTGAATGGAGCTGTGGCTGCAATATTGTCGGTGCCTGTTGGGGTGGCAATCCTCGCACTCGGTGGTGGACACCCCGGGTGAGGGAGGCTGTCAAGCTGAAGAAAGAGTCCTATCGAGCCTGGTTGGTTCGGGGGACTCCGGAGGCAGCTGACAGGTACAGAGGAGCCAAGCCGCTCGCGGCTTCGGCTGTCGCTGAGGCAAAAACTTGGGTGTGGGAGGAGTTCGGTGATAACATGGAAAATGAATTCCGGTCGGCTCCGAGAAGTTTCTGGCAAACCATCAGATGACTCAGGAGGGGAAATCGGCTTTCCACCAACACTGTATATGGTGGGGGTGGAGAGTTGTTGACCTCGGCTGGGGATGTCATTAGGCGGTGGAAGGAATCCTTGAGGATCTTCTCAATCCCAACAGCACGTCTTCCGCCCGCAGAGGAAGTAGAGTTTGGGGACCCCGGGGGGGGGGGCTCCTCTATCACTGGGGCTGAGGTGGTAGGAAAACTCCTTGGCAGTAGGGCCCCAGGGGCGGATGAAGTTCGCACCAGGTTCCACAAGGCTCTGGATGTTGTGGGGCTATCCTGGCTGACACGTCTTTGCAACATTGCATGGACATCGGGGCAGTGCCTCTTTGCTGGCAGACTGGGGTGGTGGTTCCCCTTTTTAAAATGGGGGATCGGAGGGTGTGTTCTAACTTTAGGGGGATCACACTCCTTAGCCCCCCCGGTAAAGTCATGGAACACAGGACCAGCTCTTTACCCTCGCTAGGATCCTGGAGGGTGCGTGGGAGTTTGCTCAAACAGTCTACATGTGTTCTGTGGATCTGGAAAAGGCATTCGACCGTATCCCTCGGGATATTCTGTGGGGGGTGCTCTGGGAGTATGGGGTTCTGGGCTCTTTGCAACGAGCCATCCAGTCCCCGTATAAACAGAGCAGGAGTCTGGTTCGTATGGCTGGCAGTAAGTCTGACAGGTTTCCAGTCGGAGTTGGACTCTGTCAGGGCTGCCTGTTGTCACCGGTTCTGTTCATAATTTTTATGGACAGAATTTCTCGGCATAGCCAAGTGGCGGAAGGTGTCCGGTTTGGTGGTCTCAGGATTCCATGTCTGCTTTTTGTGGATGATGTGGTCTTGTTGGCTTCATCGAGCCGGGACCTCCAGCTTTTGCTGGACCAGTTTGAAGCCGAGTGTGTGGGGATGGGGATCAGCACCTCCAAGTCCGAGTCCATGGTACACAGTCAGAAAAGGGTGGAGTGTTCCCTCCAGGTTGGAAGTGAGATCCTGCCACAAGTGGAGGAGTTTAAATACCTTGGGGTCTTGTTCACAAGTGAGGGAAAAATGGAGCGGGAGACTGACAGGTGGATCGGTGCAGCATCAGCAGTAATGCGGCCTCTGTACCAGTCCGTTGTGGTGAAGAGAGAGCTGAGCAGAAAAGCAAAGCTCTCGATTTACCGTTCAATCTACGTCCCAATACTTACCTATGGTCACGAGCTTTGGATAGTGACCGAAAGAACGTGATCACGGGTACAAGCGGCTAAAATGAGTTTTCTCCGCAGGGTGTCTGGACTCTCCCTTAGAGACAGGGTTAGGAGCTCGGACATCCGGGAGAGACTTGTAGTGGAGCCGCTGCTCCTCCACATTGAGAGGAGCCAGTTGAGGTGGTTCGGGCATCTGGTCCGGATGCCTCCTGGACGCCTTCCTGGTGAGGTGTTCCGGGCATGTCCAACGGGGAGGAGGCTCCGGGGCAGACCAAGAACACACTGGAGAGACTACATCTCTCGAATGGCCTGGGAACGCCTGTAGTATTGACAATAAAGCAGACTTTGACTTGACTTCCTATACATTTATAGGATATAACTTGAAGCAGAAGCCTGGTCTTTTAGGGCTGAATGGTATACACCCCATATTTGAGGGTGCTGCTCTGCTTTTCTGCAGCATTACATACTGGTTAATAGAATAAAGCACTGCTGACAGACCAGAGCCAAGGCCAGGCAGCAGACAAAGAGGCTAAACTGACTGTGTACTCACTGCTTCGAGTCGTAACCTAGGTACAACTTTATTGAGAGTGTGTTAGCTGACATTTCGTCATATCATTCCGTCTGCTTGATATTAGAATATAAGGTGTAGCAGCTGTAACGTGTAAAAGGATCAGTGTTTGAACTGAGGGAGCACCTGGAAGAATCCCATGCAGAAACAGGGAGAACAGACTACACTCCTCACAGACAGTGACCTGAGGACCCCCATAACCCTGAAGCTGTGTGACATTAACACCACCTGCAGCATCACCGCAACAGCAACAAAACAAAAAATGAATATTAGAATATTATTTATGATGATCTCAGAACTTCAGGCAGGTACTAAACCCCTGACCTCAGGCTGTAAAAAGTGCTGTACAAATACATTTCACTTGACTTTGTGATGAGATGCAGTGGTGATTAATGCCCTCAGTCCAGAAGTGATGTTGAATGAGCAGGGGATATTTGACCATGTAGAGTATATTGTGATGTCGTAGTATCTCTGGACTTACCGCTGATGATGTTGAGGATGAGGGTAAGCACTGGGCCGCTGGACGGAGCATTGGGGACAAACATCATGAAATTACCCACCGATGCATTGAGAGGATTTTCATTAAGTAGAGCAGTATAGTTCTGTAGATCCTCCAGAGTTATAATACCGCCTTACACACAAACACCCACGCAGACACACACACGGGCACACACAGAGAGAAAGAGAGAGAGAGAGAGAGAGAGAGAGAGAGAGAGATGTGAGTTAATTGTTAGAGTTTTATAGGAATGAATCGTGTCATGCAGTAAATCAGCAATGTGCTATTTTCACTTAATCATTCACTCAGATCTTTTCACACACTGCTGACAAAACCTCATATCTCCAAACATAGATATTCTTAAAAGAAATAGAGTGTGTAGAAAATGAGACATTCTTATGTTCATTATCTCTACTGCCTATTTGCTAGTACAGACTGCGCCCGTAAAGGCTGAGACGGGGAAGTGAACTCAGAAGTTTTGGGGAAGAAGTCTGTGTGGCTTACGAATGCGAATAAAGCCATTTGAAAGAATGGGAATTGCGAATGTGGGCTGACCTGCATTTTGAATGTCACTGATAAGTTTTTCTGCGATAGAGCCACTGTAGAAGGCGTTTGGTCCTTTTTCTGCAATTTCCTCATATGTGTCGGCCAGTTTAGTGAAGGTGATGGTCTCGTTCTCCTTTAAGATCGCTCCGTTTTTATCACAGAACACAGAACTGCGAAACAGGAAACAGATGTTAGTTACATTTCCTCAGTCCCTCCAGCCCATTAAACCCATCTGGTTCTGAACTGTTTTGTTTCCCACAGGACACAAAAAGAGTGATTTTTAAATACCACCTTAATTTTTTTCACTGAGAAACCCAGCCACACTCACATGTCCTTATATGGGCACCCAGACAAACCACCATTTTTAATATGGGAATCAAGCCGAACCCACAAAGCCTTATATAGGTGTGATGCACACGTGCTCTGAGAGTCTTCCTTTAGGAGCAGCAGAGAAAGCACAATGCAAGTGTGAAGGTAGTGTTATTAACACATTTCAAAATGCAGAGATCCATCCATCCATCCATTTTCTGTAACCCTTATCCAATTCAGGGTCACGGAGGGTCCAGAGCCTACCTGGAATCATTGGGCGCAAGGCGGGAATACACCCTGGAGGGGACGCCAGTCCTTCACAGGGCAACACACACTCACACATTCACACCTACGGTCACTTTTGAGTCACCAATCAACCTACCAACGTGTGTTTTTTGGACTGTGGGAGGAAACCGGCACACCCGGAGGAAACCCACGCAGACACAGGGAGAACACACCACACTCCTCACAGACAGTCACCCGGAGGAAACCCACGCAGACACAGGGAGAACACACCACACTCCTCACAGACAGTCACCCGGAGGAAACCCACGCAGACAAAGAGAGAACACACCACACTCCTCACAGACAGTCACTCGGAGCGGGAATCAAACCCACAACCTCCAGGTCCCTGGAGCTGTGTGACTGCAACACTAACACCTTCGAGCTGTCAGTGTCCATCACTAATGACAGCTCCTGGGAGGATTTGTGGACAGGGACACAGCAAAGGACCAAACAGAAGCACATGGACACACCAGCATATGAGATGCAGACAGTGGCAGAACACGGCAGCAGACTTAGAATGAATTTGGCATGTCCAAACTCTCCAGTGGCAAAGCACTTACGCAAATCGGAGAGTTCTTGTCCTAGAAAAATAATAAATATACCCCCAGAAACCCCCAGAGGAAATGCATTTTTACCTGGTTGTTATAGAAAGATATGTAAAAAGAGGCATGTTTCTTTCTCTGAGACTCTGCAACCCTTGATGGCCACCCATTCATATTCATATGATAATAGCATGATAATCCGGCCACTCTTATTGGAGGATTACGACATGTGAAAACGCTTCTTTTAGTCTCATAAACAAATGCACCTGGCTGTGTTTTTGCACTGAGCGCAGAGCCCGAAGACGGCACATTCACACATTTCAGTTCCCTGAGGTCAAATGGCTTCATTGTTGTGATGAGTAAGTGAACTACATTTGACTAGTTTTTCTGCAGCACGTTTAGGATGGTTAGCTTCAACAGTATCCTAATTCAGTACATAATCCAGTGGTGGAATCTATGAAGCTGACAGTTAATGTTTTGTAAATACATAGAGGCACAGAGCTCAACTGATAGAGGGGGAAAAAATGGCTTGTAATAAAGTTTGGATGCTCTCTGCTGCTTTCAAGCAGTCGCCTGTAGCTCATATGTATGTTATGGTATGATAGTGGATACGTTGCTCCAAAGCAGTTGTTAAATAACTAAAATAACAAACGATTCAGTTGTTCTCACTGATGTGGTGGGGGCTGATGTGGGCCATTACCTTTGACTGTGGGGAGGGGATTCCTCACCTGTTTCACACTTACCTCATGAAGAGTCAATGTGTGAGCCACAGGTTTTGAGAAAAACACAGTGTCATGTCAGATTCAGAGCAAAATAGAAGAAAAACTAAATAAAACATTAGAAAGCTGTAAACACCCGTTTGTAGATAACACCCATGTGTACAAAGTTCAGAGCTCTAAAGAAAACTTCATAAATGTTCACAGTGTGATCAGCTTTTGAAAATAGGTTTTTGGGAAGTCCATGTTTAAAGGAAATTTAAACAAAACACAGATGGATGACACACAGACGTATCTCATGTTATTGTTGCTGGGTTTGTGCTGAATATTGCCATGTGTAACTTTGTGGGAACTAACTTTTAAAGGTAGGTGAAATTTGTAAAAATGTCAAGGCATGTCCAATCACCTCAGACGAGGCTGAAGGGCCTCAGAATCCAGGGGGTTAAAGGACACTAAGGAAATATCCTGGTTTGATGTAATCAGTGAAACTAGATGTGATTCAGTGTTGCGCTGGAACACCTCTGATGTGAAACGTTGACACGGTCAATGACAACACAAGATGGAGATAGGTTTTTGTCCTCACCACAGGTGTGGGTCAGTGAGGATGATGTTGCGCTTGCTGTAGATGGCGGAAGCCAGTGCCTTGCCCACCGGGAAGCCCTCGCGAGCCAGTTTTATACTTGGCTCAAAAAGCTCTTTCCACGGCAGCTTCCCATGACGCTGATGAGCCAGTTCATAACCTCGTATCTCCCCAGGGACAGCGATGGACAGACCACCTTAAAAAACATTAGGAAGCTACTAATACGTTCCTTGTATTTTAATTCAGAATTATATACATGTCCATTTTGAACCCTGCCGTAATTTCAGCAATCTGTGCTCTGTTAATTCTCCTGAAGATTTATTTAAAGAAAAGGCTCAAATAAATGCCCTTTTTCGGATGTTTGATTTTCTCATGAAGTTAAGCCCAAAGTGGAGACCACACCCTTCACAAAGCAGAAACCTCACCCCTCATCAAGCCGAGACCACGCCCCTTGCTGAACAGTGACCACACCCCTCACAGAGCAGAGACCACGCCCCTCATCAAGCAGAGACCACGCCCTTTGCTGAACAGTGACCATACCCCTCATCAAGAAGAGACCACGCCCTTTGCTGAACAGTGACCACACCACTCACAGAGCAGAGACTACGCCCCTCATCAAGCAGAGAACTCGCCCCTTGCTAAACAGTGACCACACCCCTCACAGAGCAGAAACCACACCCCTCATCAAGCAGAGACCACGCCCCTTGCTGACCAGTGACCACACCCCTCACAGAGCAGAAACCACACCCCTCATCAAGCAGAGACCACGCCCCTTGCTGAACAGTGACCACACCCCTCACAAAGCAGAGACCACGCCCCTTGCTAAAAAGTGACCACACCCCTCACAGAGCAGAAACCACACCCCTCATCAAGCAGAGACCACGCCCCTTGCTGACCAGTGACCACACCCCTCACAGAGCAGAAACCACACCCCTCATCAAGCAGAGACCACGCCCCTTTGCTAAACAGTGACCACACCCCTTACAGAGCAGAGACCAAACCCCTCACCAAGCAGAGACCACGCCCCTTGCTGAACAATGACCACACCCCTCACAGAGCAGAAACCACACCCCTCACCAAGCAGAGACCACGCCCCTTGCTGAACAGTGACCACACCCCTCACAGAGCAGAGACCACTCCCCTCGCTGATTGGAACTTGTTGGAAATGTTTTCTTTGTGCTTTTATCCTTAAAAAAAGCTTCAGGACAATTCACCCAGCACAGACTCCTAGAAAATGTATTTAAATTAATACTTTCCTGAAAAAAAGTCAAACACTGAACCATAACTTTAGAGTGAACAGGTGAGACTCTTTAAACAGAACGAGTAGAAAATTCTAAAATGTTGTTACTCTAGAGGTCAGTGCACAGCTGAAGTGAGATAAAGTCATAAACAGCTGTAAACATCAGACTGAGAAACTCTTATCACTTCTCTCTCATCTCTCTCTTATCTCTTATCTCTTCTCTCTTTTCTCCTGAAGTCTCTCATAAACGTGTCTCGCTGGAATCACGTGTTGCTGTCAGTACCTTTCTGTGAAAGTTCTGTACTGTTCCCAAACATGTCCTCAGTCGCATTCGAGGGAGCAGTCTCACGAGCATCGATTGTCTCCACTCGCCCTGAGAAACACACACACAACACACACACACAGAGCCTGAGAAACACACACATACAGCCTGAGAAACACACACAATACACACACAGAACCTGAAAAACACACACAGCCTGAGAAACACACACACAACACACACACAGCCCGAGGAACACACACAAAACACACACACAGCCTGAGAAACACACACACAACACACACACAAACACACAGCCTGTGAAACACACACACAACACACATGCACACGCACAGCCTGTGAAACACACACAGCCCAAGAAACACACACACAGCCTGAGAAACACACACAATTCACACACAGCCTGAGAAACAAACACACAGCCTGACAAACACGCAACAAACATACAGCCTGAGAAACACATACAACACACACACAAACACAACACAGAAACTGAGAACACACACACACACTCACTCACACATATACACACACACACTCACTCACACAACACACACACTCTCTCAAATACAATGCACACAACATGCACAGGTGTGTGTGTGTGTGAGTATGTGTGAGTGAGTGTGTGTGTGTGTGTGTGTGTGTGTGTGAGTGTTTGTGTGTGTGTGTGTGTGTGTGTGTGTGAGTGTGTGAGTGCTTGAGTGAGTGAGTGTGTGTGTGTGTGTGTGTGTGTGTGAGTGTTTCAGTGAGTGAGTGAGTGTGTGTGTGTGTGTTTGTGTGTGAGTGTTTGTGTGTGTGAGTGAGTGTGTGAGTGTTTGAGTGTGTGTGTGTGTGTGTGTGTGTGTGTGTGTGTGAGTGTTTGTGTGTGTGTGTGTGTGTGTGAGTGTGTGAGTGCTTGAGTGAGTGAGTGAGTGTGTGTGTGTGTGTGTGAGTGTTTCAGTGAGTGAGTGAGTGTGTGTGTGTGTGTTTGTGTGTGAGTGTTTGTGTGTGTGAGTGAGTGTGTGAGTGTTTGAGTGTGTGTGTGTGAGTGTGTGTGTGAGTGAGTGGGTGTGTGTGTGTGTTTGTGTGTGTGTGTGTGAGTGAGTGTGTGAGTGTTTGAGTGAGTGAGTGAGTGAGTGAGTGTGTGTGTGTGTTTGTGTGTGAGTGTTTGAGTGAGTGCGTGTTTGAGTGTGTGTGTGTGAGTGTGTGTTTGTGTGTGTGTGTGTGTGTGTGAGTGAGTGTGTGAGTGTGTGAGTGAGTGTGTGTGTGAGTGAGTGAGTGAGTGTGTGTGTGTGTGTGTGTGTGTGTGTGTGTTTGTGTGTGTGTGTGTGTGTGTGTGTGAGTGAGTGTGTGAGTGTTTGAGTGAGTGTGTGTGTGTGTGTGTGTGTGTGTGAGTGAGTGTGTGAGTGTGTGAGTGTTTGAGTGTGTGTGTGTGTGTGTGTGTAAGTGTGTTTGTACCTGTGTTCCTATTGTAGATTGTGAGGAACAGTCCTCCTCCGATGCCCATGCTGTGAGCATTCATCAGCCCCACACACAGTAACCCTGAAATGGCAGCATCCACCGCCGAGCCGCCGCGCTGCAACACGTCCCTGCAACATTCACAGCATCAACTGACCATGCAGGACACACTTGTGGTGTGTGTGTGTGTGTATTTCCTGACCTGCCTATTTCTGAGCATTTCCCTGCATCTGCCGCCACCGCCGCCCGAGAGAACGACCCGTCTGACAGCGTGGGTGGCTTCTTTCCACCAACTCCAAAAAAAACGCCCAAAAATGTCCCCACTGCGGCCAGCAGTAACACCACCAACCCAAGCACCACTGACTTCTTCACCATCCTGATAAAACACACAAACACACTTGCATAATTGCATATTTATTACAATGTGAACAGTGGAGCTAAGGAGGGGACAGTGCGGGGACATTGGATCTGTGAGGACAGAATCCCCGTGAGGACAGAATCCCTATGAGGACAGAATCCCCATGAGGATAGAATCCCCGTGAGGACAGAATCCCAGTGAGGACAGAATCCCAGTGAGGACAGAATCACCAGTGAGGACAGAATCCCAGTGAGGACAGAATCCCTGTGAGGGAAGAACCCTAGTGAGGACAGAACCCCATGAGGACAGAATCCCAGTGAGGACAGAACCCCAGTGAGGACAGAACCCCATGAGGACAGAATCCCAGTGAGGACAGAATCGCAGTGAGAACAGAATCCCAGTGAGGACAGAATCCCTGTGAGGACAGAACCACAGTGAGGACAGAATCCCAGTGAGGACAGAATCCCTGTGAGGACAGAATCGCAGTGAGTACAGAACCCCAGTGAGGACAGAACCCCAGTGAGGACAGAATCGCAGTGAGAACAGAATCCCAGTGAGGACAGAATCCCTGTGAGGACAGAACCACAGTGAGGACAGAATCCCAGTGAGGACAGAATCCCTGTGAGGACAGAATCGCAGTGAGGACAGAACCCCAGTGAGGACAGAACCCCATGAGGACAGAATCCCAGTGAGGACAGAACCCCATGAGGACAGAATCCCAGTGAGGACAGAACCCCAGTGAGGACAGAACCCCATGAGGACAGAACCACAGTGAGGACAGAATCCCTGTGAGGACAGAATCCCATTGAGAACAGAATCCCTGTGAGGACAGAATTCCAGTGAGGACAGAATTCCAGTGAGGACAGAATTCCAGTGAGGACAGAATCCCTGTGAGGACAGAATCCTCAGTGAGGACAGAACCACAGTGAGGACAGAATCCCTGTGAGGACAGAATCCCCAGTGAGGACAGAACACCAGTGAGGACAGAATCCCAGTGAGGACAGAACCCTAGTGAGGACAGAACCCCGTGAGGACAGAATCCCTGTGAGGACAGAATCATCGTGACGACAGAAACCCCAGTGAGGAAAGAATCCCCAGTGAGGACAGAATCCCTGTGAGGACAGAACCTCAGTGAAGACAGAGAGGACAGGACCCCCGTGAGGACAGAGAGGACAGGACTCTTACCTGACGAGGTTGGGTCTGGACTGAGTGGCAGAGACAGAGACTGGAGAGAAATTACAGTGCCTTTAATATTTAACCAGTCGTTAATCTGTAAAAACAGTCAGTCATGTGTTTATTACACCACCGACAGCAACGGGACCTTCTTCACTCAGTCACCAACATCTCCCTAACTCTCACCCATTCACACTTTCACTGCCAAGTCCAGTCTAACACACTCTGGCCCTTTTACACACGTCTAATCTGGCCTTAGGAGGAAAGGCTTGAGGACCACAGTCTCACGTCTCTCTCGTTCTGACTTTGATTTCAACTTGGAGTAACTTCAGTGAGAGGTGACTGTGGGGCAGCAGGGGGCAGAGTGTGTGTGCAGTGTGTGAAACCCTTGAACTCTCTCTGCTTCAGCACCTTTCGCTCTACACACACACACACACACACACACACACACACATTAATGGAATGGTGTTCTCTCTTCCCTGGTGAACATTAACGACTCAGACTTATTGCTGTAAGAGACATTAAACCCAACAGAGCACACTGGGTAACATACACACACACACATTCTCTCTCACACACACACACACTTAGGTGCTGGTCATAAAAGTAGAATATCATGAAAAAGTTGATTTATTTCAGTAATTCCATTCAAAAAATGAAACTTACAGCACTCAATACTTAGTTGGAGCTCCTTTTGCCTGAATTACTGCAGCAATGCGGCGCGGCGTGGAGTCGATCGGTCTGTGGCACTGCTCAGGTGTTATATGAGAGCCCAGGTTGCTCTGATAGTGGCGTTCAGCTCTTCTGCATTGTTGAGTCTGGTGTATTGCATCTTTCTCTTGACAACACCCCATAGATTCTCTATGGGGTTAAGGTCAGGCGAGATTGGTGCCCAATAAAGAACAGGGAGACCATGGTCCTTACACCAGGTACTGGTAGATTTGGCACTGTGTGCAGGTGCCAAGTCCTGTTAGAAAATGAAATCTGCATCTCCATAAAGTTGGTCAGCAGCAGGAAGCAGCAGATGACTTGGCGCCCCAAACCATCACTGACTGAGAAATTCTACACTGGACCTCGATCAACGTGGATTCTGTGCCTCTTCTCTCTTCCTCCAGACTCTGGGACCCTGATTTCCAAAGGAAATGCAAAATTTACTGTTTACGGGTTTGTATGTCTGTGTCTCTTCTTTTTCTTTACTTGTTGTTGTTGCTATCCCTCCCTGTCTTTAGGTGGCAATATGGAGCTCTCCGGTGTTGCTGGGTGCTGAGAAGGTGTTTCCTGTGTCTGCCTATAAAGGAAGCAGGAAGCTGAAGATGGTCATGCCCCTTTCTCCAATTGTGGATTGTCATGTGGTGTGAAGCTTGGTGATTGCTCTGTCTCTGTGTGAGAACCGTGTAGATCTGGAGACTGTGTGTTTCCTTGTGTTTGTTAGTTGTGTTCTGTTTATTACTTTCATGGTCACCTGTGCCGGAAGGGGGTAAGCGCCTTTTGAGTTTGCCTATTTTCTCTTGGTTTATTGATAAATAGGGAGTCAGATATATTCATTGTCATTGATTTGTTTGAATAGCAAAGTTAGTGTTGGGGTTGGAGTCAGTGTTGGGTTATGTTTGTTATTTTGGCCGTGGCTTACCCCTGGAGATATGGCTTTAAGTTTTGTTTGTTGTTGTTATACTATTTGATTGTTTGGTTTGGTTTAATATCCATATTTTACCCATTTATTCTAAACTGTGTGAGTTTCTCTTTGGGATTGTCGAAAGGCTGATTTATTGTTGGTTACTGAGTTTTATGACATTTCAATACCTCGCTCAGCTAGAGTAGGTGAAATACGGGATGTGTTGATTTCTCAGCTTCGTGAAGACAGACGTGTGCCTGTGTCCCCTGATACAAGGAGCGCTGCGAGTACAGATCCAGCCGTGTTGTCTAGTGTGGATGGTGTTGGTGTTGCCTCAGGTGAACCAGATGTCTTGACAGTGGAGGAGGCTACTGGACAGTCACCAGGTAAACCATCCGGCATAGATCCGGTTACTTCTCCATCTGGAGTTGGTCCAATTAGTGAGATGAACTTGAACATGGCTATTAAGCTAAAGGAGTTGGATCTTGCTATAAAGCAGCAAGAGCATGAGACACAGTTGCTGCGGGTCCGTGCCTTTGGAATTGGAGGCAAATAAGGGTTCCTCCTCCAGGCTGTCAAGCCCTTGTCCTGTCAGGTCTGTTGTCCCTGCCATGTGCTCACTTAGCACATGGCTCTGTTTGTTATTGTTCATGTCTCCGCCCTAGTCCCGCCTTTGTTCCTCCTCCTCGTCCGTGTCTCATTTGTTACCCTGCCCTCATTATCTGTTCCAGGTGTTTTTTGTCTGTGTCATGTATTTAAGTCCCCTTGTCTCTCTTCCTCATGTTGGTCATTTGTTACAATTCCTAGTCACGTTGCTTCTTGTTTCTTTTCGCTAAGTCGTGTTGTTTCACTTCCAGTGTTTCCGTGTCTTGTTGCTTGTTGCTCCGTGTATGTCTGTCTCTGTCGTTTCCTCGTTCTAAGTCTAGGTTTTGCATTGTTTAGCTCATTAGTCGGTCTCTGCTGTTTCTCGTTTTGTTTCCCGTGTCTGGTCTGTCTTTATTATTTGTTCCATTTGTCAAATTAATCAGTCTAGTTTGTCTACCTCTGCAGTTTTCTGTTGTTGGTATCGAGTCTGTTTGTCTCCACCGTTGTTTGTCTTTGCTTTTGTTATATCTTGTTAAAATAAATGTCTGTGTTATTAGCGTTTGCGTCCGACATCCGTGAATCATGACCCAGGCATACTGCTTCACACTTGCCTGAATTTGATATCACTAAGCACATCTCTCTAGTGCCTCCATTTAGAGAATCTGAAGTTGACTCCTAATTTACTGCATTTGAGCGAGTAGCAGCTACCTTTCACTGGCCTAAAGATGTGGTCTTTACTTTTCCAGTTCAAACTACATGGTAAGGCGCAGGAATTGTGTTCATCCCCAAGTGTTGAACAGATTATGAAAATGTTAAGGCTGCTGTTCTAAGAGCCTATGAGTTGGTGCCTGAGGCGTACCGTCAAAGATTTAGGTCTCACCTAAAATCTGCGGACCAAATATTTGTATATTTGTTGAGTTTGCTCGTGAGAAAACTGTCTTGTTTGAGAAGTGGTGTTCAGCCTCTAAAGTGACTACTTTGCCTCAGTTAAAAGTGTTACTATTATTGGAGGATTTTAAGAATTCTGTGCCCGAAGTCCATCTAAAGGAGAAGGTTTCTACACTGTCAGATGCTGCTGTTTTAAGAGACTAATTTGTTTTAACCCACAAAATGTTTTTTTCCGTCTGGGAATGCTACCTCTTCTGTAGTTGGTGGTACGGACAAAAGGGGTAAAGCAGGATGGTCACCAAGACGAGAGAAGTCTCCTAATACTCCTGCTGTTCAGTCTTCCTCACAAACGTCTGAGAAGCGTGTGTGTTTTTATTGTAGGGAAGCTGGTCACTTGATTGCGGACTGTAAAGTCTGGAATAAAAAACGAAATCAACCTAAGAATGTGGCTTGTATGTCTGCTGCCGCGGCTAATACTGTGGAGGCTCTACAGAGTCAGGAGATGTGTGATGTTACTTTCCAGCCTTTTGTACTGGATGGTTGTGTTTCTCTGTCTAAAAGTGATGAGGGTACTGTGGCAGTTAGGATTTTACGGGATACCTGGGCAGCCCAGTCCTTTCTAGTGATGTGCTTGATTTGGGTGAACACTCTTTTTGTGGCTCTTATGTGGTGGTATGTGGGATAGATTTGTCCCCCGAGGGTGTGTCGTTGCATTACATTTGTTTACATTCTAAGTCGGTCAGTGGAATGGTTAGAATTGCTGTGAGAAATAGATTACCTGTTGAAGGGGTGGATATGATACTAGGTAATGACCTTGCTGGTGGAAAAGTGTTCCCCATCCCAGAGGTTGAGTCTGAACCTTCCTTAAATGAGTTGGCTGAATTTCCTTGTTTTTCCCGTGTGTGTCCCAACTCGATCCCAATGCTCTAACAAGGATGTACTTGATCTTAGCAACTTATTTACAAGTGTTCAGGAAATGAATGGAGACTCCTCTGTTCATTTACTGGCAAATAACTCTGTTTGTAAAAGGGACTTGGCATTGGCTGATTGTGTGGGTCTGCAGTTGTAGCCCCTGATCAAATATGGGTATCTTCTGTTGCTTACTATGTACAAGACAAAGTTTTAACACATACACTCTCACACACACACACACAGACCTGTACACAAACACATACACTTTCACACACACACACAGACCTGTACACAAACACATACACTCTCTCACACATAAACACACATTTACATAAACACACTCTCTCTCACACACTTTTACACAAACACATACTCTCTCACACACACACACACACATTTACACAAACACACTCTCTCACACATAAACACACATTTACACAAACACTCTCTCTCACACATAAACACACATTTACATAAACACACACTCTCTCACACACATACTCTCTCACACACACACACATTCTCTCTCTCTCTCTCTCTCTCATATTCACACACTCACACCCTGACACACACACATGTTTTAAAGAGGGATTTAAC
This sequence comes from Hoplias malabaricus, assembly GCF_029633855.1. Lineage (NCBI taxonomy): Eukaryota > Metazoa > Chordata > Actinopteri > Characiformes > Erythrinidae > Hoplias > Hoplias malabaricus. The sequence continues at coordinate 3,472,478 of NC_089817.1, forward strand.
TGATAATTACAGTGTACCTCCTCATAACAAACAGATTAAAATTTATATGAATCAGTAAAAAATACTTATCTGTTCATACTGGTGCTTTAACTATGGTGGACTTTGTTTTACGCTGTTATTCAGAGGGCAAGCTTCACTCACATTCCTGGGACTTATTATGCTTCTAATTGTCTTGTACTTCGTTGTATGGTTCTGAATCATATGATAAGCATTGGCTCTGTACTTTTGAAATGTCAGGTCTGTTGTAGGTTCAGTTCTACAGCGGCTCATGACAGAATGAGTACAAAGAAGATACCTCTCAATGCACAGCTATGGAAGGCTGGTCATCCAAAGTTTAATGACTGTCAAACACACAGAACGTACACCATAAATTCTGAGAAACTACATGGTAAAATATGGGACATTATAGTTATAGTCCTCAATATTTAAGAACTAGAAAGGACCCATATTTAATATTTACCGATTCATAAAAATAACCCGTAAGTTATGTGAAGGTACACTATAAGTATGAGGTAAATTTCCCTTAAAATACTGTCATCTACAAAAGGGGAGCATGGCAGAAATAGTTTGAGAACCACTGCACAATGTTTTCTTTACACTATTACAAGGTCCCAAAGCAGTGCCCTATAAAGTGAAACGTTTCAGACACAGTGTGAGTGTGAAGTAGTGATGTGTCGGTCGCGAACGAACCAGTTCAAAGAGCCGGCTCTTGTAAGTGAACGATGAGAGCCGGTTCCCGTCTAAGACCGAGCCATTTTTTTTCTAAGGCTTGTCATTCAACCAATCAGAGAACACCAAGCAAGCTCCAACCCTCCGAGCTGAGACACTTGGTTTTCCTGAATGCCAATCTGCCTTCCAAAAAATAGTAGAAGAAAATGTTAAATCAGTTAAATGTTTGTTGACAGTTGTTGTTGTTTTATTCACCATCATTGAATGCTGCTGTTTTGCACTTTGTATTTGTTTATTTTATTTCCCAGAAATGGATGATTATTTAATTTAATAAGCTATTTTGTAATACCTACCTTTGGGTTCCATTGGCTGTATTTCAGAGTTTACAAGTGGTTTTACAAGGTGTTTACATAAAAATCCAGTTATTTATACAATTAAGTGCAATCAGTGAGTTATTACAAGACAGCCATAAAAACAATTGGCCATTGCAAAACTATTATTTTGAATATTGAACAATAATGTTTTGTCCATATAGTCATGTAAAATGTAGGTAATATTGTTCTGTACCAGTGGAAATAAGTGGTAAAACAAAGAGCTATTTAGGAGCCGAAAGAGCCGGCTCTTTATGAAGAGCCGAGCCAAAAGAGCCGGCTCCCCAAAAAGAGCCGAAATTCCCATCACTAGTGTGACGTTCCTCAGAGCCTCTTTACTCCAGTGACGTCAGGACAGTGGATCACGTGTTTCTCCCGGCGGAGCTCATTCATACAGCGATAAACACCTCCCTCTAGTGGACAGTCCGTCACACAGGACACAAGCGTCCCGGGGATTATTCAACCACCCCCCCCCCCCCCAAAACACACACACCATAGGGACAACCATTTTAACGTTAACATGTATGATACTGAAAAGTATCTTTGGATCACACTCCCGTTTCGCATATTACATTTAATTTAGATATTGACATGCTTCCATTAGACTCCAGGAGGCGCTGCTGCTTCATGAACACAATGCTGTATCTGGGAGTCACTGAGTCGGTACAAAATTATACAAATCATATTAATGACTTTTAGAAGCATCAAACACTTTAAAACTTTGATATTATAAATTATAATATTAAAAAAGTTGTTTACTTCTTTTCCGTTACGTTATTTATTCTTTCATTCCATTTTATTTTTATTGATTTTCCTTTCCACCTTAAATGCAAAAGAAACGAAATTACTAGAATTTCATTTCTACTTTAAACGATGTATCAATTACATCCATAAACTGATGTGTATGGATTTTCCTTTCCACAATAAAAGTGGCCTCAGGTACGTTACTACAATTTTCTTTCCACCTTAAATGCTGCACATTATAGATCTGGAATTAAAACTTCCATCTTAAATGATCCATCAGCTGCATTATTTGAATGTGCCGTTCCACCTTAAATGCTGAAGAAATTGCCAGCAGCCTGTAACAGCAGTGTTTAAGGTGGTATGGAACATTATCCGCTGCATTTCTTAAGGTGGAATGGACAATTCCGATAAAATAATCCAACTTTAGTCTCTCTTTGTCAGGCCCGCCCACCCGGGTCAGTTCAGAAAAGCTGATTGGCTCCTGGGGTTTACGTTTCAGTCCGTGTGTTGTGACTGGCGGAGACCCGTTGGCCCATTACGTCATGCTCAGATCCCTAAACAGAGAGGCCAGGGCCAGCAGAGCGGTGCTGATGGAGCGGAGGGAGCAGTGAAAGCGGCTTCAGGAGAAGCTCAGAGTCGGGACCGCGATGAAGGTACAGAAAAAACCGAGAACCTGTGGCGGAACACCGCGGGGGGTGCGTTACTTCGCCTCCCGGCGCTCAGGCCCGGTGCCGCGGCCACCGGCGGGGGACAGTGGTGCAGTTCTCAGCGGAGGAGGAGGATGAAGATGAAGATTGGTATGAACTGCTTGTTCATGCTAATCTTCATCTGCAGTCATCAGCTAAGGAGGAGAAATAGGAGGAGGAGGAGGAGGAGGATCTGTGGGAACAGTGTCCACAGTGGACCTGAGGTCGTTAAATGGCGATAGTGTGGGGCCCTGGGTTTATCACATTGGGCTTTTATTGCTGGGTTTATTGCTCTGGGTTCATGCTTTTTTGGGTGTTGGGTCTCTGCTGTTGGGTTTAGTGCAGTGGGCCTCTGTCCAGAGTTTGACTTAACTGGGTTTGACAGAGCTGGGTTTGACTTAACTGGGTTTGACAGAGCTGGGTTTGACTTAACTGGGTTTGACAGAGCTGGATTTGGCCAATTGGGTTTGACTGAGCTGGGTTTGACAGAGCTGGGTTTGACTTAACTGGGTTTGGCCAAGTTGGGTTTGACTTAACTGGGTTTGACAGAGCTGGGTTTGACTTAACTGGGTTTGACAGAGCTGGATTTGGCCAATTGGGTTTGACTGAGCTGGGTTTGACAGAGCTAGGTGTGACAGAGCTAGGTGTGACAGAGCTGGGTTTGACTTAACTGGGTTTGGCCAAGTTGGGTTTGACTTAACTGGGTTTGACAGAGCTGAGTTTGACTTAACTGGGTTTGACCGAGCAGGGTTTCCCCGAGCTGGGTTTGACTTAACTGGGTTTGACAGAGCTGGGTTTGACTTAACTGGGTTTGACAGAGCTGGATTTGGCCAATTGGGTTTGACTAAGCTGGGTTTGACAGAGCTGGGTGTGACAGAGCTGGGTTTGACTTAACTGGGTTTGGCCAAGTTGGGTTTGACTTAACTGGGTTTGACAGAGCTGGGTTTGACTTAACTGGGTTTGACAGAGCTGGATTTGGCCAATTGGGTTTGACTGAGCTGGGTTTGACAGAGCTAGGTGTGACAGAGCTGGGTTTGACTTAACTGGGTTTGGCCAAGTTGGGTTTGACTTAACTGGGTTTGACAGAGCTGAGTTTGACTTAACTGGGTTTGACCGAGCAGGGTTTCCCCGAGCTGGGTTTTACTTAACTGGGTTTGACAGAGCTGGCTTTGTCTTATCTGGATTTGACTTAGCTGGGTTTGACAGAGCTGGGTTTCCCCGAGCTGGGTTTCCCCGAGCTGAGTTTGACAGAGCTGAGTTTGACAGAGCTGAGTTTGACAGAGCTGGGTTTGACAGAGCTGGGTTTGACAGAGCTGGGTTTGACAGAGCTGGGTTTGACTTAGCTGGGTTTGACAGAGCTGGGTTTGACAGAGCTGGGTTTGACAGAGCTGGGTTTGACTTAACTGACTTTGACAGAGCTGGGTTTGACTTAACTGACTTTGACAGAGCTGGGTTTGACTTGGCTGACTTTGACTTGGCTGACTTTGACAGAGCTGGGTTTGACAGAGCTGGGTTTGACAGAGCTGGGTTTGACAGAGCTGGGTTTGACTTAGCTGGGTTTGACTTAGCTGGGTTTGACAGAGCTGGGTTTGACTTAGCTGACTTTGCCCGAGCTGGGTTTGACTTAGCTGGGTTTGACTTGGCTGACTTTGACTTGGCTGACTTTGAGTTAGCTGGGCTTGACCAAGCTGACTTTGAGTTAGCTGACTTTGACAGAGCTGACTTTGACAGAGCTGTGTTTCCCCGACCTGGGTTTGACCGACCTGGGTTTGACCGAGCTGGGTTTGTCTTATCTGGATTTGTCTTATCTGGATTTGACAGAGCTGGGTTTGAATTAGCTGGGTTTGACTGTGATCAGATTGATTGCCTCTGGGTTGAATGTGTTGCGTTTGACTGCATTGGATTTAACTGCGCAGGGTTTGACCCCCACAGAGCAGGTGTGATGTGGTGGTGGATCATTCTAAGTGCTGGGGTGACACTGACGTGGTGGTGGTGTGTTAGTGTGTGTTGTGCTGGTGTAAGTGGATCAGCAATAATTAATTTTATTTATTTTCTCTCTCTCTCTCTCCCTAGGCCGGGGCGTCCTCTATGTGGGTGTTGGGTTTGACTTAGCTGGGTTTGACCGAGCTGGATTTGTCTTATCTGGATTTGACTTAGCTGGGTTTGACAGAGCTGGGTTTGACAGAGCTGGGTTTGACAGAGCTGGGTTTGACAGAGCTGACTTTGACAGAGCTGACTTTGACAGAGCTGACTTTGACAGAGCTGACTTTGACAGAGCTGGGTTTGATTTAGCTGACTTTGACTTAGCTGACTTTGACAGAGCTGGGTTTGACAGAGCTGGGTTTGACAGAGCTGGGTTTGACTTAGCTGACTTTGACAGAGCTGGGTTTGACTTAGCTGACTTTGACAGAGCTGGGTTTGAATTAGCTGGGTTTGACAGAGCTGGGTTTGACTGTGATCAGATTGATTGCCTCTGGGTTGAATATGTTGAGTTTGACTGCATTGGATTTAACTGCGCAGGGTTTGACCCCCACAGAGCAGGTGTGATGTGGTGGTGGATCATTCTAAGTGCTGGGGTGACACTGACGTGGTGGTGGTGTGTTAGTGTGTGTTGTGCTGGTGTAAGTGGATCAGCAATAATTAATTTTATTTATTTTCTCTCTCTCTCTCTCTCTCTCTCTCCCCCTAGGCCGGGGCGTCCTCTATGTGGGTGTTGGGTTTGACTTAGCTGGGTTTGTCTTATCTGGATTTGACAGAGATGAGTTTGACCGAGCTGGGTTTCCCCTAGCTGGGTTTGACTTAACTGAGTTTGACAGAGCTGGCTTTGTCTTATCTGGGTTTGACAGAGCTGGGTTTGACAGAGCTGGGTTTGACTTAACTGGGTTTGACTTAACTGGGTTTGACTTAACTGGGTTTGACATAGCTGGGTTTGACATAGCTGGATTTGACCGAGCTGGATTTGTCTTATCTGGATTTGACAGAGATGATTTTGACCGAGCTGGGTTTCCCCGAGCTGGGTTTGACCGAGCAGGGTTTCCCCGAGCTGGGTTTGACTTAACTGAGTTTGACAGAGCTGGCTTTGTCTTATCTGGGTTTGACAGAGCTGGGTTTGACAGAACTGACTTTGACTTAGCTGGGTTTGACTTAGCTGGGTTTGACTTAGCTGGGTTTGACGGAGCTGGGTTTGACAGAGCTGGGTTTGACAGAGCTGGGTTTGACAGAGCTGGGTTTGACAGAGCTGGGTTTGACAGAGCTGGGTTTGACAGAGCTGACTTTGACAGAGCTGACTTTGACAGAGCTGACTTTGACAGAGCTGACTTTGACTTAGCTGGATTTGACTTAGCTGACTTTGACAGAGCTGGGTTTGACTTAGCTGACTTTGACTTAGCTGGGTTTGACTTAGCTGGATTTGACTTAGCTGGATTTGACTTAGCTGACTTTGACTTAGCTGACTTTGACAGAGCTGGGTTTGACAGAGCTGACTTTGAGTTAGCTGACTTTGACAGAGCTGTGTTTCCCCAACCTGGGTTTGACTGAGCTGGGTTTGTCTTATCTGGATTTGACAGAGCTGGGTTTGACTGTGATCAGATTGATTGCCTCTGGGTTGAATATGTTGAGTTTGACTGCATTGGATTTAACTGCGCAGGGTTTGACCCCCACAGAGCAGGTGTGATGTGGTGGTGGATCATTCTAAGTGCTGGGGTGACACTGACGTGGTGGTGGTGTGTTAGTGTGTGTTGTGCTGGTGTAAGTGGATCAGCAATAATTAATTTTATTTATTTTCTCTCTCTCTCTCTCTCTCTCTCTCTCTCTCTCTCTCTCTCTCTCTCTCCCTCTCTCTCCCTAGGCCGGGGCGTCCTCTATGTGGGCGTCCTGTTGTGGGCTGTTGAATGAAGTGATCGGTACTGGTTCAGTTCGGGGGCAGCAGCCTGGTTTTGGGGCAGCAGCCGGACCCTTCAGATTTGCCCCCAGTGCAGGGTACTCAACATACCCTCCCACACCCTCTCCTTCCCCCAGCAACCCCGCCGGACTTGTGTGTAAAGCCTGTGGACTTGCCTTCTCTGTTTTCAGACGCAAGGTACCACACAGATTCATTCACTGGCCACTTTATCAAAAACACCCTGTTAAGGCAAATTTATGCTTCAAACGTATTCTGTACCCCACACCAAACCCTACGCTGTACTGTACAATAAACCCCCACACTGTATCCTACACTAAGCCCTACACTGCACCGCACACTGTACCCTACACTAAACCCCACACTGCACCCTCCAAAAAACCCTATGCTGTGCTGTGCAATAAACCCCCACACTGCACCTACACTAAACCCCACACTGTACCCTACACTAAACCCCACACTAAACCCTACGCTGTACTGTACAATAAACCCCTACACTGTACCCTACACTAAACCCCACACTGCACCCTCCAAAAAATCCTATGCTGTGCTGTGCAATAAACCCCCACACTGCACCTACACTAAACCCCACACTGTACCCTACACTAAACCCCACACTAAACCCTATGCTGTACTGTACAGTAAACCCCCACACTGTACCCTACACTAAACCCTATGCTGTACTGTACAATAAGCCTTACACTGTACCTTACACTAAACCCTTTGTTGTACTGTACAATAAGCCTTACACTGTACCTTACACTAAACCCTTTGTTGTACTGTACAATAAGCCTTACACTGTACCTTACACTAAACCCTATGTTGTACTGTACAATAAGCCTTACACTGTACCTTACACTGTACCTTATAATGTACCTTACACTGTACCTTATAATGTACCTTAGACTGTACCCTACACTAAACCCTATGCTGTACTGTACAATAAGCCTTACACTGTACCTTACACTAAACCTTATGCTGTACTGTACAATAAGCCTTACACTGTACCTTACACTAAACCCTATGCTGTACTGTACAATAAGCCTTACATTGTACCTTACACTAAACCTTATGCTGTACTGTACAATAAGCCTTACACTGTACCTTACACTAAACCCTATGCTGTACTGTACAATAAGCCTTACACTGTACCTTACACTAAACCTTATGCTGTACTGTACAATAAGCCTTACACTGTACCTTACACTAAACCCTATGCTGTACTGTACAATAAGCCTTACACTGTACCTTACACTAAACCTTATGCTGTACTGTACAATAAGCCTTACACTGTACCCTATAATGTAACTTACACTGTACCCTACACTAAACCTTATGCTGTACTGTACAATAAGCCTTACACTGTACCCTACACTAAACCCTATGCTGTACTGTACAATAAGCCTTACACTGTACCTTACACTAAACCCTATGCTGTACTGTACAATAAGCCTTACACTGTACCCTATAATGTAACTTACACTGTACCCTACACTAAACCTTATGCTGTACTGTACAATAAGCCTTACACTGTACCCTACACTAAACCTTATGCTGTACTGTACAATAAGCCTTACACTGTACCTTACACTAAACCTTATGCTGTACTGTACAATAAGCCTTACACTGTACCTTACACTAAACCTTATGCTGTACTGTACAATAAGCCTTACACTGTACCTTACACTAAACCCTATGCTGTACTGTACAATAAGCCTTACATTGTACCTTACACTAAACCCTATGCTGTACTGTACAATAAGCCTTACACTGTACCTTACAATGTACCCTACACTGTACCTTACACTAAACCCTATGCTGTACTGTACAATAAGCCTTACACTGTACCTTACACTAAACCCCATGCTGTACTGTACAATAAGCCTTACACTGTACCTTACAATGTACCTTATAATGTACCCTACACTGTTCCTTATAATGTACCCTACACTGTACCTACCACTGTACCCTACACTGGTTGCATTCACACACACCGGGTAGTCTGGATTACTGTGCCTGTGTGAAAGGGGCATATGAAAGAACACATTTCTGGACCTGGAGGTTTATTAATCCCTCTGTTTGTCATACATGTCACTCTGTATATTTCTCTCTGTCTCTCTCTTGTGCAGCATGTGTGTTCGGACTGTAAGAAGTGTTTCTGCTCGCTGTGCTCGGTGCTGCAAGAGAACCTGCGCCGGTGTGTGACCTGTCACCTGCTGTGGGGAACGGCATTCCAGCGTCGTCGGCTCATGCGTCTGCGTGTGAAAGACCTGCGTCAGTACCTGCGTCTGCGTAATATCAGCACAGACACTTGCCGGGAGAAGGAGGACCTGGTGGAGCTGGTGCTCCGACATTTGGGGGCGGAGCTCCAGCCTCCAGAGGACCAGGAGGAACAGCATCATCAGGAGGAGGAAGAGGAAGAAGAAGAGGGGGCAGAATCAGACACCCTTCACCCTGCCCCTCCCCCGGCACTGACCCCACCCCCTGTGGCACGATCCACCTCCCAACAGTCAGTCTCTGCCTCTCAGGGAGATACACCCAGCCCCAGCAACAGCTCAGGAACCAGCCAGGTGACATCTCCACAGTCACCTCACGTCTGTTTCCATGGCAATGCTACACATGATGCCGTGGTTGCAGTGTCCTAATGTCTGTAGTTGAACTCCACCTGCTGCTATGTTTATGCTCTAGTAATGTCAGTGTACACTACAACGGTTTCCATGGTTACACTATTCAATTATTCTTTAGTTCCATGCTTCCCGTTGCTATGGATACATCACACCTGTTTCCATGGTTCTGTTGCAGCGAGTTACTTTATATTACACCAGTTTATTTACAATAAACAAATGTTTTTGAGTGTGTGTGTGTCTTTGTGCATGTGCATGTGTGGGGTGTTTCCCTGTGAGCCGCCTGGCTGAGCTGATTATGTAACTGTAGAACAGCCTGCAGCCTGCTATAATTATGCCCTCCATAGCCAGAAGATGGACACACACATAGACACACACACACACACACTCGGTCTGAGTGGTTAAGCTGGAAGGCCCGTGATCCATCTCCTGAATGAGGAACATTCTGCCATTAATATCTGAAAAGACACGAGGCTGATTTAGCCGTGTGTGTGTGTGTGTGTGTGTAAGAAAACACCCTTCTTTATCTAAATGGTCTGGAGTTCCACTGTGAGCTGTTTACACTCATTATAATGTAGTGAGGAGAAGGATGGTAATGTCATTGATTGGTTTTGTAAATGTGTGGGACTTTTTTTGTGTGTGTGTGTTAGGATCTTGGGGAGAGTGCCTCCATCTCCCTCCTGACCCTGGAATCTACTGAACATTTACTAGAGGTCAGTGATCTGAATTACACAAAATTTATCTGTAAACACATAATGAATGAATGAGGTATAAACATTTGTGTCATATGTGTGTGTGTTGCCAGTCGAGTCCAGTGCTCCAGCGGCGCGGCAAGGGCATCTCTCTCTGACCTCGCTCATGAGGAGGACATCGAGGCTCTGACGGTCCGGCAGCTGAAGGAAATCCTGGCTCGGAATTTCGTTAATTTTTCCGGCTGCTGTGAGAAGTGGGAACTGGTGGAAAAGGGTCCACCGACTGTACAGAGAAAACGAGATCAACCGCAGATCCAGTCAGTTTACTCTGATACACCATTGCTCCATTTACACAGTTTACACCATTACTCTGTTTACACCATTGCTCCATTTACACTGTTTACACCATTGCTCTATTTACACTATTACCCCATTTACCACGATTATTCCATTTACTCTGTTTACACCATTACGTTTGTACTTCGTTCATATTTTTTACTCCATATTTGAACTCAGTTTACTGTCTAACACTGTTTTACACCATTATTCTGTTTATTCCGTACACTGTTTACACTTTAGGCTCTTTACACTAATAATTCTCTTTACTTTTTACTCTTTATTAATTTATGTTTACACTGCTTAAACCAGTCAAGTTGTTTACAGTTTATACTCTGTTGTTTACTCTATTTATTTTGTGGGTAAATCGCCCTGTGGTGTGTTTTCTCAGCAGTGGAGAATGTCAGTAACAGCGTCACTGCAGGTGAGTGTGTGTTGTTTACAGAGAGAGCTCTGTTGTTGTTGTTGTTGTTGTTGTTTTCGTCACTCCAGGGGCACAATGATTGTTTTGTTTTTTATATATAAGGAAAGTTCTGAGTGATCTTCTGACTTACAATTTCTTTCTCCTGCATTTGACTTTAAAGTTGTGGCATATCCTCCTCCGGTGTGTGACGGAGATGTCGGAGGTAAGCCTTTTACTCACCATCATTCCGTCACTCTCAGTCCTCCACAGTGCATGTTGGGAAATGAAGTCCTTGGTAACATGACCCTGGATATGGCTTTAAAGTGCATTAACGAGATGTTCCTACACATGGACCATGGCCGAGGGGACTCTGAGGGGGGTCTGTGGGTGTTTGCAGTGGGAACAGAAGCAGAAGGGAATGGGAAGGAGTTAAAGGAGTGGACGGTGCAGGTGATTGAGCGTGGTCTAACACCCTGTGTAAACACATTATAGCTGAGTCTCTGTAAGACACAGGATAACACTACAGACCGAGACCCTCTCACAGTTTGTTTATTAGTGCTTTAAGGAATCTGCCGTATGTTTGAAGTTTATGAAGTGTAATCGTAACTGGAGCAGGTGTAATAGCGTTACACATCTTTATAAACACAGAGCTCACTGACACGGTCCTGTTTCTGTTCCCACAGCCTAAGGTGTTCATTTTATTTTGCATGACCTGTTTCATCTGTGGTGTTTGTTGCTGTAATAATTAACACGCTGTGACCGTGTAGAAGTGATTCAGCGCAATCTTCACTGTAACATTCTGTTACAACCTTCCTCACTCTCTGTAAATACACCATACATCATCACCGCAGTTTTACACTCGCAGAGAGAGAGAGAGAGAGAGAGAGAGGAGAGAGAGAGAGAGAGAGAGAGAGAGAGAGAGAAGAGAGAGAGAGAGAGAGAGAGAGAGAGGAGAGAGAGAGGAGAGAGAGAGAGAGAGAGAGAGAGAGAGAGAGAGAGAGAGAGAGAGAGAAGAGAGAGAGAGAAGAGGAGAGAGAGAGAGAGAGAGAGAGAGAGAGAGAGAGAGAGAGAGAGAGAGAGAATTTGAGATTATCCATTGTTGGTCTGCATACTTTGTTACCCCCTTTCCCCCTGTTCCTCAGCTCTCAGGACCCCCACAGAGCAGGTGTGATGTGGTGGTGGATCATTCTCAGCGCTGCAGTGACACTGACGTGGTGGTGGTGTGTGAGTGTGTGTTGTGCTGGTGTAGAGTGGATCAGACACAGCAGTGCTGCTGGAGTTTTTAAACCCCTCAGTGTCTGGACTGAGAACAGTCCACCGACCAAAAACATCCAGCCGATAGCGTCCTGTGTCACTGATGAAGGACTAGGTGGACCAATGAGGTGGGGGCGTCTAACAGAGTGGGCAGTGAGTGTAGAGACATGAATGTGGATTTAAAGTTTTACAAAAAAACGTGAGATGTGAGGTTTGTTTGTGAAAGTGTTCTCTTGGTGTTTGGACTTTGTTTATTCTGGATGCTGAATGTGTGGGAAAAGGTGAACTTGGTCTTCAGAAATGATTCTTCTCCCCTCTGTCTGTCTGTGTCTGTGTGTGTGTCCAGATTTAGGCGCTGTAGCTCCCCTGGGTTCTGTGGATGAGAACCTGTGCCGTATCTGCATGGACGCCGTGATCGACTGCGTGCTGCTGGAGTGCGGTCACATGGTCACCTGCACCAAGTGCGAAAGAGAATGAACGAGTGTCCGATCTGTCGGCAGTATGTGGTCCGAGCGGTTCACGTCTTCAAATCATAACAAACACACACACTCTCTCTCTCTCCCTCTCTTTCTCTCTCTCTCTCACACACACACACACACACACTCAGCCAGAAGCGCCCTCTGTCTCTCAGTGTCACAGGACTCTCGCTGTTCCACTCCTCAGCTGTTGTGAGTTTTTCTGTCGGAACCGCGAGGGATGGACGTCACACACCGAGCCGGATTACTCGGACAGTTTATCGACGTTACAGAGGAGGAGGAGACCGTCACTGCTCGAGAAATCAGTGGAAGGAGCTCATGATGTTGACCGAGGGAAACCTCTTCCTTTTTGGGGAAAAGAGGCACACAGATCTTTAAAAAAAAACTCTAGCGACTGGAACGGGCTGAAAATTCAGACCTGGTTCTGTTGTGTTTTTCTGAGGGTTAAAAATCGGGAGCCTGCCGTTGTCCGAGCAGGAATACCGTAACCGTCGGGATGAGTGGAAGTGTGGGCTGACGAGCAGAAAAGGCCTTCTCTCCTGTAGAAGATCAGCTCCGTTACGTGAAGATGGAGGAAGTCTTAGTTTCTGAACTGAAATATCAGTAAAGATCGGGGTGGAGGAGGCGTGGTGTACGGGGAGCACACTCCCACACGGTGCACTGCGCAGACAGAACGTTTATCTTAGTGCTAAGAGCTGAGATAACTGTAGAGCTCAGTAGAAGACCAGGAGCAGGTCTCTGATCCGTGAAGGGTTAAAGAGTGAGAGAGCGTCTGGAGGTTTGTCCACATCAACGCTTCACCGTCTCCATCCTGAGCTCCATAATCCCTGCTTGTTCCACGTCTGCAGAGACACCCTCCGGCCCAATCCCACTCTTCCAGGACGTAGAGTCTCCCCCGTGACCCGCAGCCGAACATGCAGACGCCTGACCAGGTCCAGTGTGTGACGGCTGTGGTGTGATGTCAGCGATGAAGCTAACGTGTCCCGAGGGGGTTTTGATATGGTTTACACTCTTTTAAATGTCTCATGTGCAATATTAGATGAAGAAAATGCATTTTGTGAGTAGATGGTTCTCCTGAAAAGTGTTGAGTTGTTGGTCGTCCATCAAAGGACCGGAGCCAGCAGCAGGTGCCAACACACTCTCACTGTAATAACCACTTTAGTCCTCCAGACTGGATCTGCTCCAGCTCGAAATGTAGCCAGTGATTTCAAAATAAAAGCCCTTTCCTGACAATTACAGGAGGAAAAATAATGTAAAAAATGATCTTCAACGTGTTTTCTCCTGTTTCCGGTCCTGACCCACTGTCTCTGAAATAAGGACTTGAAATGTCACGTTAATAAAGTAAACTTAAAGCACTCAAAATTCAAATAAACATCTGAACACACGCCCTTAGTCAGGACCAAAGGTTACTTAAAAATGTACCTGAACCCATAAAGGTCCCGGAGGTTTTTTCCTTCTCCGCCGGTCGGGAATGGGCTGAAACGGAAGAAAATCCGGTTTGTGTCTAATCTCCGTTCAGTCTGAAGTTAATGATGTTCCATAAACAGTGTTCCGGTGTTCCCGCGTTCCCTGTTCCGCTCTGAGGCCCTCGGTTGTTGTGTGTTGTTGCTCGTCCCACGTCATAAACTGGATAAACATTAATGAGGAGCTCCAGCCTCTGTTTCTGTAAACGATAGGAGGGCCTCACACCATCATGCTGCAAACAAGTGCAGAACACCAGGGGGCACCAGAGACCACGAGGACGAATGAATTACATATAAACTTCTTTATAGTTATTTGTGGAGAAAGCGGATCTGTGGGTTATTGTTTAAAAAAGTAAATGAAAATGAACCAGAAACTGAATGAGCCCAGAATTCCTTCCCCCGAGTCAGCCACACCCACAACTCCTTAGCCACGCCCTCTTTACAACCAGCCACACCCACAACTCCTTAGCCACGCCCTTTTTACAAGCATCACACACCACAACTCCTTTTTATGGCATGATTCTGAGTACGGAGCAGGTTTTGTTGACAGCTGTAGTTTGTAAATAGTTAATGCTTCCACTAAACCAATCACTTTGTCGGCACTTGAACCTGTTATTTTTTAAATCTCAGCAGCGCCTTGTGTCTCGCGTTTAAACGTGGAACATCTGGGGGCTCTCGAGGAACAGCTTTGAAAAATTGAGCTTAAAATATAAACAGTGTAGCGACCTGTGTTTTCAGCAGGAGACCCTCTGAACCCCGGGGTCTGTCTGACGCCCCTCGCTCTGAGCTCTCTCTCTGTGTGTGTGTGTGTGTGTGTGTGTGGGTGTGTGTGTGTGTGTGGAAGCTGTAATGTAAAGCTGTAAATGTTTCTCCAGTGCAGAGACCACTCCTCCGACCCCAGGGCGAGGGGCAGCAGACAGACGCCGACGGGAGAGGACCCCTACAGTCAGAGAGGGTTACAGCAGGTGATGAGTTTTCTCTTGGAAATAATTTAGTGACTTTAGATGGTAACAATATCAGAATATTTTATTATTTATTGTTGTTGTTGTTGTCTGATCCCCAGCCCGAGCGGAGCGGAGGTTTCACTTCAGTTTATTGTGTGTTGGTTTTTTTTTGTTGTTGTTGTTTATGTTTTGTTTATGTTTGTGTTCTTATTAATCATTTCTAGCGTAGTCTGGAGTGACTCTGTCCAATGCTGTAAGCCCCTCTCTGAGGTGCAAGTGTCCACTCCCACCCCCCCCCCACCCACAGCTCTCTGTTGCCCCACAGAGGTCAGAGACATCCACCGAGTCCACTGCTGGTCATCAGAGTGAAAACTAGGCCGTGTCCAGATTGAGCTCATCTCCAGGGTTTAAGCCACACTTTGTTTGTTGTTAGTGTTTGTTTCTTTGTTTGTTCTAAATCCCCAAAAAGCCCGACCTTTTCCACATAAATTCATCAAAGACACGCCACACAATAAAACGTCAACACGACTTCCGTTTGATTCCTGCAGCTGCGCAGTTTCAGAACATTTTACTAAACAATTCACTTCAAACTCCGCCTCCAGAGAAAAACACTGAACACCTGATCTTTCTGTAGCAGTGTTCTCCTCCGAGCGTGCTGCGCTCCAACTGGGAGGGGCTGGCTAATTAAATCTTAATTAGATTTAATCAGCTTGGATCATTTGCTCAGCTGCATGAATGAAAGATAATGTGTGTGTGTGTGTGTGTGTGTGTGTGTGTTTAATGCTGCTATTATTGAATAGGAAACTAACACGAAGACTACCAGGACGATGAATATGGAACTGACCCTGAACAGAAGTGTGTGTGTGTGTGTGTGTGTGTTGGGGAGGGGGGGGGGGTGTCTGAGGAGCGTGGTCTTTGTAATTTAGATCTTTTTATTTTGATAATATCAAAGATGATTTAATAAAATTTGTCACTGGACTAACACCACGTTCTGTTCTGATGTCTTTACTGATGAAGACCAGCGACACTTAGTGTTCTCCTGCAAGCGTGTTGAGATGTTTTTCTACAATCAGCCTTTCACCCTTCATCGGTATGTTTATGGCTGACGCAGGGGATTATGGGCCACGTGGACTCGGACTGGGAGGTGTTCAGAGAGGGGAAGAGCTGCAGTAGTGTTTGTAACGTTATCAGTGAGCTGAGAGGAACTGACTTGACGCGGTTTACTCCGAGAAAAGGTTTTATTGACAGCAGCAGAGCGCTAAAGGAAATGAAGCCCCCTGGAGGCCGTGAGCTGAAAGGGCAGGACACAAGTTCATTAAAGGCACTCGACTGGTCTTTAATTGGCATCAGACGCTGAGAAGGACAGAGGAACTCAGACTGAAGCGTGCGGTGAAACAGAAGCCCAGAGCTGAGACGCAGATTAGCCATGCGCTAATGAACAAGCTACAGGCTGCTAGCTACAGGCTAATTATACCAGGGTTTTGGTTACTTCTCCCCTCCGCACAGCACCAGCAGGATCTTACGGTAGTCCCCTGAAGTGTCACCCTGCGGAGACACAAAACACACACTCAGCGTTTCCCTCAGTGGCGCCACTCTCAGGGCCATGTGCACACAGCGCCACCCGCAGGCTCACCTTGATGAAGGAGTGCAGCGTTTTCCCGTACATTTTCAGGAACTCCGCCTTAATGTCCTGCATATCGACCTCAGCACGAGAAACCATCACCCGGATCAGGATACTGTCTGTGGTCCCTAAACCCTGCACACACACACACACACGTTATTACACACACTGATCAGCTATAGCATTAAACACACTCGCTGTAAGAGTAGAGAGGTGTCTTTAATGTTAAGGCTGATTGGTGTGTGTGTGGGGGGGGGGGTTACCTTCATTGATTTATAGAGTCTCTCTGCGAAAAAGGCGGGTTTACTCTTGATGCATCGCACTGCAGAGGAAATACACACAAACACACTGGTTAAACCTGCAGATAAACCATCATCATCATCATCTTCTTCCCTGGCAAAGAGACTATCTCAAACCCACACACACACTCTCTCTCTCACACACACACACACCCTCTCTCTCACACACACACACTCTCTCACACACACACACACACACACTCTCTCTCTCACACACACACTCTCTCTCACACACACACACACAATCTCTCTCTCTCTCTCTCACACACACACCCTCTCTCTCTCTCTCTCTGTCTTACACACACACACCCTCTCTCTCACACACACTCTCACACACACACACACACAATCTCTCTCTCTCTCTCTCTCATACACACACCCTCTCTCTCTCTTTCTCTCTGTCTCACACACACCCTCTCTCTTACACACACACACTCTCTCTCTCTCTCTCTCACACACACACACTCTCTCTCTCACACACACACACACCCTCTCTCTCTCTCTCTCTCTCTCTCTCTCTCACACACACACCCTCTCTCTTACACACACACTCTCTCTCTCACATACACTCTCTCACACAAACACTCTCTCTCTCTCTCTCTCTGTCTCCCACACACCCTCTCTCTTACACACACACTCTCTCTCTCTCTCTCACACACACACACACACACACACACACACACACACACGGCAGGAAGGTTTTTCTGGGATTGGAAAGTGGCACAGATTTATTTAACGTTTCCACAGATGGTGTGGTGTTACAGAAGACGGCTGTAGAGTCTGTGTTACTCAGTAATTCCTTTTTCAGTGAAAGTACTAAATGTTTGGAAGTTGTCCGCACCACAGTGAGAAACACTCTCTTGGACAGACGTGGTGCCCACTACGGGCCGACCCCGCATACAGCATCTGTGTGTGTGTGTGTGTGTGTGTGTGTGTGTGTCGCGAGGGTGTGCGCTGTTCTGGCTGCGATCCACACACCTGGACGCCAAAGGGAAAGTTCAGCGTGGAGGAGCAGGCGGGTCTTGCCCTGAAGTGGGGGGGGGGCATCTTCCACTGGACACTGGGGACCAAAGCTCTACAGCTGAGCAGACGGGGTTCCTATCTCACCTCGGGCGAGTTGGTGGTTTTAGATTCAGAACATGCAAAGGGTTCCCTCTCTTAAAGAAACACTAGGCGAGACGTGGTATTTTTGCTCTTGGGCTCCCCCTACAGTTTAATTCACTTTTACAGCACAGTCCTGAAATCAAGGGGGTGGGGGACGGTGTCAGGGTGGCTTCCTACCCCCATCCCCTCCAAAAGTTACATAGTGCTGTTTCTGCAGGGCTGAGCCCAGATCAGCAGCGATAAAGGCCCTGTTTTCCCTGTTTACGGCTCAGTGGAGCGTCAGTGTGATTTTGAAGCTGGAAGTTTAAGGTAAAGATAAGACCTAGGGTTGCTTTAAGGGCTTGACCACACGGTTCCACACTGTTTCTATAAAACCCGAGCTCTCCTCCATTGATCCTGAACTGGCTATAAATCACTTCTCAAAGCGTCTCCACCCACCGATGGCCAGGAAGGTTTCCTCCAGGCAGCCGGACATCTCCCTCTTGATGCTGTCTTCGATGTCTCTGCCAGAGATCCGCTTGTACTCCTCAAACACTGCAGCAACAGAAAAAACACAGGTCAGTCCACTGCACTTCTTCTGCTCCACCACATGGGGGCATCACTCTGCTGTAACACTACAGGACACAGGTTCAGTGTTACAGGAGATAAATATCTCACACACATTCCTGTTAAAATCAATACAACAAACCAACACAAGCCTTATTCTCTCTCTCTCACCTCTTTCATTCAACTGTCTTTTTTTTATCTATCTTTCCATTCAGTGTGTGTGTGTGTGTGTGTGTGTGTGTATACAGTACTGATTACCTTTCAGTAAATGGCTCCTGTTCCTCACACAGAGGACGGTAAGAAATTTCACTTCATCTGTTCCCCATCGAGCCTCCCCCGCCTCGTAAATCTCCTACAGTACACACACACATACACATACATATATAGATATATATATATATAGATATATATACACGCCCACACACACATATGTGTGTGCGTGTGTGTGTGTGTGCTCACCTTGGCATCCTGTTTGGCTAAAGCCTCATCAACAGTGTTGCTCTCATCTCTACCTGCCTGTAAACACACATCCACCAGGACACAGACCATTAGATTACACCACACAGCCTTCATACACAGGACTGCCCAGTCAGTGAGTGAGTGTTTTTGACTGGATGAGTGAGTGAGTGTATGTGTGAATGACTGGGTGAGAGTGTGTTTGTGTGTTTGAGTGACTGGGTGAGAGTGTGTGTGTTTGAGTGACTGGCTGAGAGTGTGTGTGTGTTTGGGTGACTGGGTGAGAGTGTGTTTGTGAGTGAGTGAGTGAATGAGTGTGAATGACTGGGTGAGAGTGTGTTTGTGTGTTTGAGTGACTGGGTGAGAGTGTGTGTGTTTGAGTGACTGGGTGAGAGTGTGTTTGTGAGTGAGTGAATGAGTGTGAATGACTGGGTGAGAGAGAGTGTGTATTTTTGACTGAGTGTGTGTTTGTGTGAGACTGACTGGGTGAGGGTGTGTTTGTGAGTAATTGACTGAGTGAAGGGGTGAGTGTATGTGCGTGAATGACTGGGTGAGAGTGTTTGTGAGTGAGCGAGCGAGCAGGACAATGTGCCTACAGGAAATCAATGAATGAATAAGATACTTGTCTGCAGGTGGTTAAGGTGAGCTCCTGCAGTATTTAAATGATTACACAGGCGCAGTCACTCGTTCACCTGGAGAGAACCCACCTGAGCAGGTGAGTCACTGAGGCCCGGGGCTGGATTTACAATTCAAATAATAATCAGAGTTGCTGCAGCCCTGAGGAGAGAGAGACTACTGTTTCCTCAGCAACCAGCTCCACACAGCTCTCAGCTTGGCTCAGAGACAATGAGGGAATTAATGACGGAGTTAATGACAGAGTTAATTACTGTGTTAATAAGGGAGTTTATGACAGGGTTAATTACGGTGTTAGTAAGGGAGTTTATGACAGTGATAATGACAGAGTTTATGGTGTTAATGAGGGAGATAATGATAGACTTAATGACTGAGGTAATGTCGTTGTTAATGACAATTTACGTTGTTAACGAGGGAGTTAACGATAAAGTGAGGGTATGCCTGAGGGTGTTTGTAAAGATGTTTGTGACTATGAGACTGTGTTTTTGAGAGTGTTTGTGAGGGAGTTTGTGACTATGAGACTCTTTGTGATAGAGTTTGTGAGAGTGTGTCTGTGTTTTTGAGAGTGTTTGTGAGGGAGTTTGTGATGGTGTGACTGTGTTTTTGAGAGTTTGTGAGAGTGTGACTGTGTTTGTGAAGGAATTTCTGATGGTGTTACTGTGTTTGTGAGGGTGTTTGTGACTATGAGACTGTGTTTTTGAGAGTGTTTGTGAGGGAGTTTGTGATGGTGTGACTGTGTTTGTGAGAGTTTGTGATGGTGTGACTGTCTGTGAAGGAGTTTGTGATGGTGTTACTGTGTTTGTGAGAGAGTTTGTGATGGTGTTACTGTGTTTGTGAGGGTGTTTGATGGTGTGACTGTGTTTGTGAGGGAGTTTGTGATCGTGTGACTGTCTGTGAAGGAGTTTGTGATGTTGTTACTGTGTTTGTGAGGGTGTTTGATGGTGTTACTGTGTTTGTGAGAGAGTTTGTGATGGTGTTACTGTGTTTGTGAGAGAGTTTGATGGTGTGACTGTGTTTGTGAGGGAGTTTGTGATCGTGTGACTGTCTGTGAAGGAGTTTGTGATGTTACTGTTTGTGAGGGTGTTTGATGGTGTGACTGTGTTTGTGAGGGAGTTTGTGATCGTGTGACTGTCTGTGAAGGAGTTTGTGATGGTGTTACTGTGTTTGTGACAGAGTTTGTGATGGTGTTACTGTGTTTGTGAAGGAGTTTGTGATGGTGTGACTGTGTTTGTGAGGGAGTTTGTGAGAGTTTGTGAAGGAGTTTGTGATGTTGTTACTGTGTTTGTGAGGGTGTTTGATGGTGTGACTGTGTTTGTGATGGTGTTACTGTGTTTGTCAATATGAGACTGTTTTTGAGAGTGTTTATGAGGGAGTTTGTGATGGTGTGACTGTGATGGAGTTTGTGATGGTGTGACTGTGTTTGTGAGAGTGTTTGTGAGAGTGAGACTGTTTGTGAGGGAGATTGTGATGGTGTTACTGTGTTTTTGAGAGTGTTTGTGATGGTGTGACTGTGTTTTTGAGGGAGTTAGTGAGTGTTTGTGAGGGAGTTTGTGATGGTGTTACTGTGTTTGTGACTGAGACCGTGTTATTGAGTGTGTTTGTGATGGTGTGACTGTGTTTGTGAGGGAGTTAGTGAGAATGTTTGTGATGGTGTTACTGTGTTTGTGAGGGCGTTTATGAGGGAGTTTGTGATGGTGTGACTGTGTTTGTGAGGGAGTTAGTGAGAATGTTTGTGAAGGGGTTTGTGATGGTGTTACTGTGTTTGTGAGGGTGTTTGTGATGGTGTTACTGTGTTTGTGACTGAGACCGTGTTATTGAGAGTGTTTGTGAGGGAGTTTGTGATGGTGTCACTGTGTTTGTGATGGTGTTACTGTGTTTGTGAGGGTGTTTGTGATGGTGTTACTGTGTTTGTGACTGAGACCGTGTTATTGAGAGTGTTTGTGAGAGAGTTTGTGATGGTGTGACTGTGTTTGTGAGGGAGTTAGTGAGAGTGTTTTTGAAGGAGTTTGTGATGGTGTTACTGTGTTTGTGACTGAGACCGTGTTATTGAGAGTGTTTGTGATGGTGTGACTGTGTTTGTGAGGGAGTTAGTGAGAATGTTTGTGATGGTGTTACTGTGTTTGTGAGGGTGTTTATGAGGGAGTTTGTGATGGTGTGACTGTGTTTGTGAGGGAGTTAGTGAGAATGTTTGTGAAGGGGTTTGTGATGGTGTTACTGTGTTTGTGAGGGTGTTTGTGATGGTGTTACTGTGTTTGTGACTGAGACCGTGTTATTGAGAGTGTTTGTGAGAGAGTTTGTGATGGTGTTACTGTGTTTGTGAGGGTGTTTGATGGTGTGACTGTGTTTGTGAGGGAGTTTGATGGTGTGACTGTGTTTGTGAGAGTGTTTGTGAGAGTGAGACTGTTTGTGAGGGAGATTGTGATGGTGTTACTGTGTTTTTGAGAGTGTTTGTGATGGTGTGACTGTGTTTTTGAGGGAGTTAGTGAGTGTTTGTGAGGGAGTTTGTGATGGTGTTACTGTGTTTGTGACTGAGACCGTGTTATTGAGTGTGTTTGTGATGGTGTGACTGTGTTTGTGAGGGAGTTAGTGAGAATGTTTGTGATGGTGTTACTGTGTTTGTGAGGGCGTTTATGAGGGAGTTTGTGATGGTGTGACTGTGTTTGTGAGGGAGTTAGTGAGAATGTTTGTGAAGGGGTTTGTGATGGTGTTACTGTGTTTGTGAGGGTGTTTGTGATGGTGTTACTGTGTTTGTGACTGAGACCGTGTTATTGAGAGTGTTTGTGAGGGAGTTTGTGATGGTGTCACTGTGTTTGTGATGGTGTTACTGTGTTTGTGAGGGTGTTTGTGATGGTGTTACTGTGTTTGTGACTGAGACCGTGTTATTGAGAGTGTTTGTGAGAGAGTTTGTGATGGTGTGACTGTGTTTGTGAGGGAGTTAGTGAGAGTGTTTGTGAAGGAGTTTGTTATGGTGTTACTGTGTTTGTGACTGAGACCGTGTTATTGAGAGTGTTTGTGATGGTGTGACTGTGTTTGTGAGGGAGTTAGTGAGAATGTTTGTGATGGTGTTACTGTGTTTGTGAGGGTGTTTATGAGGGAGTTTGTGATGGTGTGACTGTGTTTGTGAGGGAGTTAGTGAGAATGTTTGTGAAGGGGTTTGTGATGGTGTTACTGTGTTTGTGAGGGTGTTTGTGATGGTGTTACTGTGTTTGTGACTGAGACCGTGTTATTGAGAGTGTTTGTGAGAGAGTTTGTGATGGTGTTACTGTGTTTGTGAGGGTGTTTGATGGTGTGACTGTGTTTGTGAGGGAGTTTGTGATCGTGTGACTGTCTGTGAAGGAGTTTGTGATGGTGTTACTGTGTTTGTGACAGAGTTTGTGATGGTGTTACTGTGTTTGTGAAGGAGTTTGTGATGGTGTGACTGTGTTTGTGAGGGAGTTTGTGAAGGAGTTTGTGATGTTGTTACTGTGTTTGTGAGGGTGTTTGATGGTGTGACTGTGTTTGTGATGGTGTTACTGTGTTTGTCAATATGAGACTGTTTTTGAGAGTGTTTATGAGGGAGTTTGTGATGGTGTGACTGTGATGGAGTTTGTGATGGTGTGACTGTGTTTGTGAGAGTGTTTGTGAGAGTGAGACTGTTTGTGAGGGAGATTGTGATGGTGTTACTGTGTTTTTGAGAGTGTTTGTGATGGTGTGACTGTGTTTTTGAGGGAGTTAGTGAGTGTTTGTGAAGGAGTTTGTGATGGTGTTACTGTGTTTGTGACTGAGACCGTGTTATTGAGTGTGTTTGTGATGGTGTGACTGTGTTTGTGAGGGAGTTAGTGAGAATGTTTGTGATGGTGTTACTGTGTTTGTGAGGGCGTTTATGAGGGAGTTTGTGATGGTGTGACTGTGTTTGTGAGGGAGTTAGTGAGAATGTTTGTGAAGGGGTTTGTGATGGTGTTACTGTGTTTGTGAGGGTGTTTGTGATGGTGTTACTGTGTTTGTGACTGAGACCGTGTTATTGAGAGTGTTTGTGAGGGAGTTTGTGATGGTGTCACTGTGTTTGTGATGGTGTTACTGTGTTTGTGAGGGTGTTTGTGATGGTGTTACTGTGTTTGTGACTGAGACCGTGTTATTGAGAGTGTTTGTGAGAGAGTTTGTGATGGTGTGACTGTGTTTGTGAGGGAGTTAGTGAGAGTGTTTTTGAAGGAGTTTGTGATGGTGTTACTGTGTTTGTGACTGAGACCGTGTTATTGAGAGTGTTTGTGATGGTGTGACTGTGTTTGTGAGGGAGTTAGTGAGAATGTTTGTAATGGTGTTACTGTGTTTGTGAGGGTGTTTATGAGGGAGTTTGTGATGGTGTGACTGTGTTTGTGAGGGAGTTAGTGAGAATGTTTGTGAAGGGGTTTGTGATGGTGTTACTGTGTTTGTGAGGGTGTTTGTGATGGTGTTACTGTGTTTGTGACTGAGACCGTGTTATTGAGAGTGTTTGTGAGGGAGTTTGTGATGGTGTCACTGTGTTTGTGACTATGAGACTGTGTTTGTAATTGTTTATGTAACTGTGTGACTGTTTGACATGGTGCTTGTAACTGTGTTTGTGACTGTGTTTGTGATTATTGTTGTGATGATGTGATTATTACCGTGAGCAGAGAGACCAGGACCCTCTTAAACATCCCGGACGTATCTCCACACACATCGTCTTCCAGGTTCCTCTCGTACTCTGTAACAAAAATAAAACACATTGATTTACATATTCAAATAATGACATATTTATGCAAATCAGTTGTCATAACCAGAGCAGAGTCCACTGGACACACCATGCAGTACTCAGTCATGCACAAGGTTTGTTACTGTAGATACAACACTTATTAAACTCTAAGTATTTTATAAATGTTCCTGTGACACAGGCTTTTATTCTGACAGAGTTTGTCTATTTGTCAAAGCAGGAAAACCCAACGGCTGCCGCATTTCTGAATGAGAACGTTGACAAAACCCGTCCTCGTGTCTCTTTAATTTTTAAGATGATTATCTCAAGTATTTATGAGTATTTGAGTATTCATGGGCATGGGAGTATTGACGAGTATTTTTGAGTATTGTAGTATGTATGAATTGGTGTGAGTATGAGTATTTGAGGTAGTGTTTATTAGTATTTGTGAGTATTTCAGTATGTACCTTTGCTGTAGGCTGCAGATAGGGCTTTGATCTCAGCATTGCTCCTGGACGCCAGGATCTCAATCAGACAGGCTTCATCTGTTCCAGCACCCTGAAAATACACACACACACACACACACACACACACACACACACACACATAGTGTATTGATCAGTGATCCATTTAGTGTATGATCAGAGTGCTAATAAATCTGCACACTCGGAGTCCCTGGTTTAATGTTAACTCAGACACAGGCACAGAGACAGGGACAGAGCAGAGAGAGAAAGACAGACAGACAGAATTCTGAATTCTGACCTTTATGGCATTCCTGAGTTCGTAGGCATCGTACACTGGAGCCGTCATCAACAATCCGATCACCACCTTCTCAAAATTCCCAGTCAGCTCCGATATCAGATCATCAGACAGGTTCTGTACATAGACATCACATCAGATCAGATCATCAGACAGGTTCTGTACACACACATCACATCAGATCAGATCATCAGACAGGTTCTGTACACACACATTACATCAGATCAGATCATCAGACAGGTTCTGTACACACACATCACATCAGATCAGATCATCAGACAGGTTCTGTACACACACATTACATCAGATCAGATCATCAGACAGGTTCTGTACACACACATCACATCAGATCAGATCATCAGACAGGTTCTGTACACACACATCACATCAGATCAGATCATCAGACAGCTTCTGTACACACACATCAGATCAGATCAGATCATCAGACAGGTTCTGTACACACACACATCACATCAGATCAGATCATCAGACAGGTTCTGTACACACACATCAGATCAGATCATCAGACAGGTTCTGTACACACACATCAGATCAGATCATCAGACAGGTTCTGTACACACACACATCAGATCAGATCATCAGACAGGTTCTGTACACACACATCAGATCAGATCAGATCATCAGACAGGTTCTGTACACACACATCAGATCAGATCAGATCATCAGACCGGTTCTGTACACACATCAGATCTGACCAGATAATCAGGCAGGTTCTTTACACACATCACATCAGATCAGATCATCAGACAGGTTCTGTACACACACATCAGATCAGATCAGATCATCAGACAGGTTCTGTACACACACATCAGATCAGATCAGATCATCAGACAGGTTCTGTACACACACATCACATCAAATCAGATCATCAGACAGGTTCTGTACACACACACATCAGATCAGATCAGATCATCAGACAGGTTCTGTACACACACATCAGATCAGATCATCAGACAGGTTCTGTACACACACATCAGATCAGATCATCAGACAGGTTCTGTACACACACATATCAGATCAGATCATCAGACAGGTTCTGTACACACACCACATCAGATCTGACCAGATCATCAGACAGGTTCTGTACACACACACACACATCACATCAAATCAGACCATCAGACAGGTTCTGTACACACACATCAGATCAGATCATCAGACAGGTTCTGTACACACACATCAGATCAGATCATCAGACAGGTTCTGTACACACACATCACATCAGATCAGATCAACAGACAGGTTCTGTACACACACATATCAGATCAGATCATCAGACAGGTTCTGTACACACACCACATCAGATCTGACCAGATCATCAGACAGGTTCTGTACACACACATCACATCAAATCAGATCATCAGACAGGTTCTGTACACACACATCAGATCTGACCAGATCATCAGGCAGGTTCTTTACACACATCAGATCAGATCATATCATCAGACAGGTTCTGTACACACACATCGCATTAGATCAGATCATCAGACAGGTTCTGTACACACACATCACATCAGATCAGATCATCAGACAGGTTCTGTACACACACATCAGATCAGATCAGATCATCAGACAGGTTCTGTACACACACATCACATCAGATCAAATCAGATCATCAGACAGGTTCTGTACACACACATCAGATCAGATCAGATCAGATCATCAGACAGGTTCTGTACACACACATCACATCAAATCAGATCATCAGACAGGTTCTGTACACACACACATCAGATCAGATCATCAGACAGGTTCTGTACACACACATCGCATCAGATCAGATCATCAGACAGGTTCTGTACACATACATCTGATCAGATCATCAGACAGGTTCTGTACACACACATCACATCAAATCAGATCATCAGACAGGTTCTGTACACACACACATCAGATCAGATCAGATCATCAGACAGGTTCTGTACACACACATCACATCAAATCAGATCATCAGACAGGTTCTGTACACACACACATCAGATCAGATCATCAGACAGGTTCTGTACACACACATCACATCAGATCAGATCATCAGACAGGTTCTGTACACACACATCAGATCAGATCAGATCATCAGACAGGTTCTGTACACACACATCAGATCAGATCAGATCATCAGACAGGTTCTGTACACACACATCACATCAAATCAGATCATCAGACAGGTTCTGTACACACACACATCAGATCAGATCAGATCATCAGACAGGTTCTGTACACACACATCAGATCAGATCATCAGACAGGTTCTGTACACACACATCACATCAGATCAGATCAACAGACAGGTTCTGTACACACACATATCAGATCAGATCATCAGACAGGTTCTGTACACACACACATCAGATCAGATCAGATCATCAGACAGGTTCTGTACACACACATCAGATCAGATCATCAGACAGGTTCTGTACACACACATCACATCAGATCAGATCAACAGACAGGTTCTGTACACACACATATCAGATCAGATCATCAGACAGGTTCTGTACACACACCACATCAGATCTGACCAGATCATCAGACAGGTTCTGTACACACACATCACATCAGATCAGATCAGATCATCAGACAGGTTCTGTACACACACATCACATCAGATCAAATCAGATCATCAGACAGGTTCTGTACACACACATCAGATCAGATCAGATCATCAGACAGGTTCTGTACACACACATCACATCAAATCAGATCATCAGACAGGTTCTGTACACACACACATCAGATCAGATCATCAGACAGGTTCTGTACACACACATCGCATCAGATCAGATCATCAGACAGGTTCTGTACACATACATCTGATCAGATCATCAGACAGGTTCTGTACACACACATCACATCAAATCAGATCATCAGACAGGTTCTGTACACACACACATCAGATCAGATCAGATCATCAGACAGGTTCTGTACACACACATCACATCAAATCAGATCATCAGACAGGTTCTGTACACACACACATCAGATCAGATCATCAGACAGGTTCTGTACACACACATCACATCAGATCAGATCATCAGACAGGTTCTGTACACACACATCAGATCAGATCAGATCATCAGACAGGTTCTGTACACACACCACACCAGATCAGATCAGAGACAGGGAAAGCGAGCAATGGAAAAAACAGGCAGAGGGAGAGAGACAGAAAGACACTCAGAGGAGAAGTAAGGTCCCACCCTAGTGACTCACACTTTCTGACCACACAGACACACACACACACACACACAGAGGGAGGATTGTATAACACAGTAAGGTTTCACTGAAAATTTCACTTCAGCCCATTCTCTCGTGTTTTCTCAGCATTCCCTCACATTCTTTCAGTCATTGTTCTCTCAGCGTTCTCTCATTTGTTTGTGCATTCATTCATTGGTCCACTCATTCATTCAGCCACTCATGTATTCATCCACTTATTCATTGGTCTATTCAATCCTTCATCCACTTGTTCATTGGTCCACTCATTCCTTCGTCCACTCATTCATTCATCCACTCATTCACTGGTCCACTCATTTGTTCATCCATTCATTCATTGGTCCACTCATTCATTCATCCACTCATTTCTTGCTTGGGCTTGCTCCTGAATATCTTCAAGATACAATTTCCTATTATGAGCCTCCACGTTCACTCAGATCACAGAATACTGGATTTTTAATTGTTCCCAGAATTCAGAAGGCCTCAGCTGGGGGAAGAGCCTTTTCTTATAAAGCCCCCAGACTCTGGAATGATCTTCCAAAAAATGTTCGGGACTCAGACACAGTCGCAATCTTCAAATGTAGGCTAAAAACACATCTGTTTAGTTTATCATTTGGTAGCTAATGCTCCCCCATAGATAAAGGCGGCAGATCCGGGGGGTCCATGGACACAGGGATTATAGTAAACTGAGACGCTGGTGTCGTCCCGCCGCTTCTCGCGATCACTCAGGTTTGTTGATGGTGGAGCGGAGGGATGCCAGTGTTTCAGGATGCTCCCGTGTCTGTGTGTCCTCCTGGTTCTCTCCTTTTAGTTAAAGCTGTCATAGTCAGATCTGCCGGAGTCATTAGCCACACTCTGGAAATTTTCATATTTTCTACTTTACAAACACCAAACAGTTCAAAACTAATTCCATCCCTTTACGTCTTTCCGAGTAAACGACTGCCCACCTGTCTGTCTGGACACTGATGGATGACTGTCGAGATCCTCCTCCACGCTTCAGACCTGCTGCCCACGCTCCAGCAACCACCAAGTGCCTGAAGCTGTCCCTACACTGAAGTTCTCATGGACTACTAACTATCATCACCAGTAGATTGACCAGAGGAGGATGGGTCACCCCTTGTGAGCCTTGGTTCCTCCCAAGGTTTCTTCCTCAGCTGGGGGAGTTTTTCCTTGCCACTGTTGCCCCTGGCCTCGCTCACTTGAGGGTTTTACATTTGTTTTTACATTTCATGTCAAATCTTTTTCTTACTGGAACTCTGTGAAGCTGCTTTGTGACAACATCAGTTGTGAAAAGTGTTATATAAATAAATTTGATTTGATTTGATTTGATTTCTTCACCCACTCATTCATTCATCCAGTCATTTGTTCATTGGTCCACTCATTCATTCATCCATTTATTCATTAGTCCACTCATTCGTTCAACTACTCATTTGTTCATCCACTCATTCCTTCATCCACTCATTCATTCATTCATTTATTCATTAGTCCACTCATTTGTTCGTCCACTCATTCCTTCATCCGTTTATTCATTAGTCCACTCATTCGTTCAACTACTCATTTGTTCATCCACTCATTCCTTCGTCCACTCATTTGTTCATTGGTCCACTCATTCATTCATCCATTTATTCATTAGTCCACTCATTCGTTCAACTACTCATTTCTTCACCCACTCATTCATTCATCCACTCATTTGTTCATTGGTCCACTCATTCATTCATCCATTTATTCATTAGTCCACTCATTCGTTCAACTACTCATTTCTTCACCCACTCATTCATTCATCCACTCATTTGTTCATTGGTCCACTCATTCATTCATCCATTTATTCATTAGTCCACTCATTCATTTAACTACTCATTTGTTCATCCACTCATTCCTTCATCCACTCATTCATTCATTCATTTATTCATTCATTAGTCCACTCATTTGTTCGTCCACTCATTCCTTCATCCGTTTATTCATTAGTCCACTCATTCGTTCAACTACTCATTTGTTCATCCACTCATTCCTTCGTCCACTCATTTGTTCATTGGTCCACTCATTCATTCATCCATTTATTCATTAGTCCACTCATTCGTTCAACTACTCATTTCTTCACCCACTCATTCATTCATCCACTCATTTGTTCATTGGTCCACTCATTCATTCATCCATTTATTCATTAGTCCACTCATTCGTTCAACTACTCATTTCTTCACCCACTCATTCATTCATCCACTCATTTGTTCATTGGTCCACTCATTCATTCATCCATTTATTCATTAGTCCACTCATTCGTTCAACTACTCATTTGTTCATCCACTCATTCCTTCGTCCACTCATTCATTCATCTATTTATTCATTGGTCCACTCATTCATTTATCCACTTATACATTAGTCCACTCATTCTTTAACCACTCATTCGTTCATCCATGTATTCATTGGTCCACTCATTCGTTCAACCATGTATTCATTGGTCCACTCATTCGTTCATCCACTTATTCATTAGTCCACTCATTCCTTCATCCACGTATTCATTGCTCCACTCATTCATTCATCCACTTATTCATTGGTCCATTCATTCCTTCATCCACTCATTCATTGGTCCACTCATTCATTGGTCCACGTACAGTAAGCGCTTGTTGCTGGTCAGGGTTGTGGGAGAGGACCCCTGGGTCAGAGGGGACCACCCCTTGGACAGGGATCAGTGGTGAGAGGACGTTACCTTCCCCACGGCGCGTTTGTAGGCCTCGACTATCTGCTGCCTCTGAGCGATGGTGCGGTGAGGGAGGATGGAGATGATCGCTGCCTCGTCAGTGCCTCAAACAAACAACAAAATGTGAAAACAAAATTTTATAAGCAATTGGGGTAAATGAACCGGGTCAGTAATCAGGGTCAGTGGTTGTGGTAAATGAACCAGGTCAGTGGTTTTGGTAAGTGAACCGGGTCAGTAATCGGGGTCAGTGATCGGGGTCAGTGGTTGGGGTAAATGAACCAGGTCAGTAATCGGGGTCAGTGGTTGGGGTAAGTGAACCAGGTCAGTGGTTGGGGTAAGTGAACCAGGTCAGTAATCGGGGTCAGTGGTTGGGGTACATGAACCAGGTCAGTGGTTGTGGTAAGTGAACCAGGTCAGTAATCGGGGTCAGTGATCGGGGTCAGTGGTTGGGGTAAATGAACCAGGTCAGTGGTTGGGGTAAGTGAACCGGGTGAGTAATCAGGGTCAGTGGTTGTGGTAAGTGAACCCGGTCAGTAATCAGGATCAGTGATCGGGGTAAATGAACCAGGTCAGTAATCGGGGTCAGTGGTTGGGGTACATGAACCAGGTCAGTGGTTGTGGTAAGTGAACCGGGTCAGTAAACGGGGTCAGTGATCGGGGTCAGTGGTTGGGGTAAGTGAACCGAGTGAGTAATCAGGGTCAGTGATTGGGGTCAGTAATCGAGGTAAGTGAACTGGGTGAGTAATCGGGGTCAATGATTGGGGTCAGTGGTTGGGTTAAGTGAACCGGGTCAGTAATCGGGGTCAGTGGTTGGGGTAAGTGAACTGGGTGAGTAATCGGGGTCAATGATTGGGGTCAGTGGTTGGGTTAAGTGAACCGGGTGAGTAATCAGGGTCAGTGGTTGGGGTAAGTGAACCGGGTCAGTGGTTGGGATAAGTGAACCGGGTCAGTAATCAGGGTCAGTGGTTGGGGTAAGTGATCAGGGTCAGTGATTGGGGTCAGTGAACCGGGTCAGTAATCGGGGTCAGTCATCAGGGTCAGTAATCGGGGTCAGTAATCGGGGTAAGTGAACCGGGTCAGTAATCGGGGTCAGTGATCAGGGTCAGTGGTTGGGGTAAGTGAACCGGGTCAGTAATCGGGGTCAGTGATCAGGGTCAGTGATTGGGGTCAGTGAACCGGGTCAGTAATCGGGGTCAGTGATCAGGGTCAGTGGTTGGG
This sequence comes from Hoplias malabaricus, assembly GCF_029633855.1. Lineage (NCBI taxonomy): Eukaryota > Metazoa > Chordata > Actinopteri > Characiformes > Erythrinidae > Hoplias > Hoplias malabaricus. The sequence goes on from NC_089817.1 coordinate 3,504,281, forward strand.
GTAAGTGAACCGGGTCAGTAATCGGGGTCAGTGATCAGGGTCAGTGGTTGGGGTAAGTGAACCGGGTCATTAATCGGGGTCGGTGATCAGGGTCAGTGGTTGGGGTAAGTGAACCGGGTCAGTAATCGGGGTCAGTGATCAGGGTCAGTGGTTGGGGTAAGTGAACCGGGTCATTAATCGGGGTAAGTGAACTAGTGGTTGTCTCCTCACCTGCTCCCTTCATGGCGTTCCTCAGGGCTTCTGTGTCCTTATCAGGGTTGAACCCCTGGGCTTCGGTCACTGTTCCTCGAGAGCCCACCTGCACCAGAACAATAACCACATCACTATCCAGCCTCCCAAGACCCCCGAGATCACAGGTCTGACCTTATTTTGCTTTTAACCCTGACACTCTGCCCTGCATTGAAGGACAAGGGTGGTCTCTGTATTTACTGGACGTTAAAACCTGACCCAGTTATAACTCTGTCCCTTGCACTGTTCTTGCACAGACTGACCACTGCGGTCCCTGGTGACCGTTCCTGGGTGGTTACTCCTTGTCCCTGGCTGTGTTTCTGCTCCTGTGTGACGTGGAATCTATTGTAATGCTGTAGCTCCCCTCAGGGTCAGTAGTGTCTTCTCTTTTCTAACTGTTCCCTCCAGAGACCCGTGATCCCCTCACTGCGCTACACCACAGTGCACTACTCTCCAGTACTCACCGCTGCCATACTGCTACAGGACCTGAGTGGAAACACCACAGAGAGGGAAAGTCTGAAACAGAAAACACATTGCTCAGGCACAGCATGAATCTCCTGAAAGTCACCAGCTAAAGATCAAAGCTCAGATCAAAGGCTTCCAGAGCAGATCACAGGAACTGATCATAAACATCAAAATAATTCTCTTTACAACATCTGCAACATCTGCACACCCTTCGTAGAGACTAGAGTGTAGAGATTTAGTGTTTTAACTGGCACTACACTGTTAGATGAATAAACAAATTACTTAATTAATTAATGAAGATAATAATCCAGATCCGTTTGGACAGTGTGGATAAATAATTAATAATGTGTCAAATAAAATGACCAGGTCAGCCTTCTGTATATAGAGAAGGAACACACCTGTGAAATAAGTGCTACTCACCTTACACACACACACACACAGAGAGAGAGAGAGACAAAAGAGAGAGGGACTTCCCTAATGTTGGGTCAGCTGTCAGCCTGTTCTGGGTCATCAGTCATTAATAATTAATAATTTATCATTTATTCATCACGACCTCACAGCTATGACATGCCCCTCGCCATTTTTTTAAATGAAATGTACACAATTCAGACTGAATTCTTCACATTCTCCTCTGATATATAACATATCTGACACTGGAAAAAAAGGGGCTATTACAGTAGTACAGAGAGATTAATATAGGGGTTATTATGGTAATACAGGGGTTATTACGGTAATACAGACAAATTAAAATAGGGATTATTACGGTAATACAGACAGATTAATATAGGGATTATTACGGTAATACAGACAGATTAATACAGGGATTATTACGGTAATACAGACAACTTAAAATAGGGGTTATTATGGTAATACAGACAGATTAATATAGGGGTTATACGGTAATACAGACAGATTAATATAGGGATTATTACGGTAATACAGACAGATTAATATAGGAATTATTACAGTAATACATTCTCTGCTCTCACTGTATCCTTCCCAGGTGTTCCTTGTCTGTGCTCTATGGTCCTGTGTGTATATACCCCCTTGTTCTCCATGCTCGTTGTCTGGTCCTGTGTGTAGATGTGTGTTTGTCTTTGTGTTTACTCATGTCTACACCGGTTCACGGCTGTTTCCTGACTAGTCCTGTTCTGTTTAATCTAGTCTGTTTTCCATCCTAGTTTGCTCATGTTTGTTTTGTTACGGTTTTGTTTTGTTAATAAAAGATTCTCTAGCGTGCATATCCACCTCCTCGTCTTTCCTGCCCAGCCGTGACAAATATAAGGATTATAATAAAAGTTACACAGATATTAACCTTGCAGTAATTGATAATGTGCAGAAATAAAATGAATAGTTTCAGTAATACGACAGTGACATAAATACGATAAAGTAAATATTATTACAGTTTTACAAAGCTGGAGTCAGTGATATTACAGTCAGAGTGTAAATATTTACACAGAACAATAAATTAAACATTGAGCAATAATTCAGGTTGTTTCTATAATGAGTGACACTGGTGTGGCTGGATGTTGAAGAGGGGTGGGGCTAAAAGAGGTGGCGTTTGTGGGTGGAGCTAAGGGTTGGAAATATGAAGTTTGGGGTTTGTAGGTGGGGCTAAGAGGGTGGGGATAAAAAGGATGTGTTTGTGTGTGGGGCTAAGGGGGTGGGAATAATAACTCCTATATTAATCTGTCTGTATTACCATAATAACCCCTATATTAATATATCTGTATTACCGTAATAACCCCTATATTAATCTGTCTGTATTACCATAATAACCCCTATATTAATATATATGTATTACCGTAATAACCCCTATATTAATCTGTCTGTATTACCGTAATAACCTCTATATTAATATATCTGTATAACCGTAATAACCCCTATATTAATCTGTCTGTATTACCGTAATAACCCCTATATTAATCTGTCTGTATTACCGTAATAACCCCATATTAATCTGTCTGTATTACCGTTTGTGGGTGGGGCTAAAGGGTAGGAGTACTGGGTATAGATATGTGATCTCCAGAAAACGTTCGTTAGACATCTCACAGGAGCAGGGTTGTGATGAAGGCAGTGAAGGATGGGATGTTTTATTTGTTCTCCTTAGTGAATCATTAAACTGACACGTCCACGTTATTTTGGGTGGAGTGAGAACAACATCCAGGTACTTTAACCGATCCTGGCGTTTGTGGTCTTGAGAAATGGAACATAACGTCAGTGGAAGCAAGAATACGAAAAACATAAGAACGCACTTGAACACCCAGAGAACATTTCAAGCACGAGTCTGAGTTTTTCTTAGTGAAGAAGTGCCTCTGTCAGGACACCACCTGCTCTGCGGTGACCACAGCGTCCCCTCTCGGACAGGACTGTGTCCACCTGTGCGTCTCTGAGGCCACACTGCGGTTTAATGTAAACGCTAGCTGTAATCACAGTAAACGTTTAAAAAATATGTCACACGCGTGTGCGTGGACACTGCTGTGGTCTGGGGTGTGTGAGAGATAGATTTACACGAACAGAAAGTCTGTATTTATTGTAAATTATTCACCAGTCTGATGAGTGGTGCACGATGACAGACCTGTTCACTGAGGGGAATTAGCTTAGCATAGGCGCCGCTTCCTCACTGGAAACTTTTCTGAGGTTTAATTGATAAAACCGCAACAGCCAGGCTTTCCTTTGTAATTGTGCTTTAGGATATTTACACTCCTGTAATGGTCCTAAAGCACTAAAAAAAAACTATTTTACAGTGTTTATCAGTATCGTGATTAATGTGGTATAGTAATGTGTTTGGTTTACAGTGTTTCCACCGCTAGTTTCCCTACGGAGGAAGAAACCCAGACCCGGAGAAGGTTATGAAGAACTCGTGAGTGAGAGAGAGAGAGAGAGTGTGTGTGTGTGTGTGTGTGTGTGTGTGTCGCTAATGGAACCAAATGCAGACAGTGATGGCCAAAAAGTTCGGAACTAAACTGAAGATTAAAACCTTTCAGGAAATATAATGCAGAACTGTTCTGTTTTATGGTTTTACACACACACACAAACACACACACACACACACACACTTCTTCCCGAACTTTTCCGGACTAGAGCTGCCGAGGGAAGGACTGAACAAGAACGTAAGTTTTTAGCCAGAAAATGTGTAATAACTACCGGGTTTTAGAGTCTTACCTGGAGAAATGTGAAGGTTTTGGAGACAGACGCTGCCACACCCGACGGAGCAGAAACAGAGCGAGTTTCAGACAGAAGGCTGGACTCTGTGTCTCCCTCTGTGTGTGTGTATGTGTGTGTGGGGGGTGGGGAGTGGGTGTGTGCAAATAATATGACACTGTGGGGACAAAACTGTTTGCACACTCTGATTGTCGATTCTCTTCCTGGTGAAGATCTCTGGTTCCAACCTTGTAAACCCTGTGAGTTTAAGGTGCAGTTATAGAATTCGGACTGGAGTTAGGTTTAGAACTTAGGGATACGGTGAAGTGGCATTGCCACAAAATGAATCAAAATCTATGTAAGGTCCCCACACTACACTAAAACAAAGGCGTGTGTGTGAGTCCTGGTTTATTTCCTCATTGAACCTGATTGGCTCTAAAGTCACACTGCAACGCTCTGATTGGGTATTTAATAGTGAGGCGTGTCTGAATACGGGTGAAAGTTAATATAAAACAAATATTTATTAATAATAATAATAATAATGGGGTGGCACAGTGGCCCTACAAGAAATGTTGCTGTCACACAGCTCCTGGAGCTCTCTGCACATTTACTGTCATTGTCACACATTTCCAGGGTCCTGGGGCTGTGGGTTAGAGCCTCTGGTCATCTGTGAGGAGTGTGGTGCGTTCTCCCTGTGTCTGTGTGTTTCTACCTTGTGCCAGTGATTCTAGGTGGGCTCCAGACCCACCGTCACCCTGAATTGGATCAGTGGTTACAGACAATGAGGAAGAATATGCCTTATTAGGAAGAATATGCCTAATAGGCCCTCGTGCTGTTTTCTGCTCGTTCTGAAGTAAAGGCCATAATCCACTGAAACTACATTAAACTCAGATAATCCACTGGGGTCATAGAGTTTAAAGGAGGAAACACTGACATCTGTGGGTCTCTTTGGGTGAAGTGCAGTCTCGCTGCTGATTTACAAGGCATCATGACTTTTAAATGATAATGAGCCGCTCGCTGTTCACCCCGACCCCGAGCACACAGCAGTGAGGAGCGAGCAGCAGAAGCTCTGGTTTTTAGCCGTTTTTGCTCTGTTCTCTTCCTTCTCCGTTATGGTTTTCTCCGTTTTTACTCAGTGCTCTTGTTTCTCTGCGCCCGTTTTGTCTGTTTTGCTGTGTTTAACCATCATCTTAGCCCTCTCATATAAACCGGGGTCCAGCACCGTGACTGAACAGACTCAGACGAGGGGGCGGGGCTATTCTAAAGTCTCTGCACTTGACGTCAGAAGCAGAGCAGAATCAGAAAGGCTTGTGTTTTCTGACTTAGAGTAAATTGACTGGATGGTCTGGTTTCACAGTGTGTGGGTTGGTGGGCTCCAGGTTCACACTTCAATGTGAACAGGCACCGAACAAGGGGTTTCTTCACAATAAGGATGTAATTTAAACATCTGTAAGTGTGAGGGGTTGAGTGTAAAAATGTTGTAAAGCGCTGTATTTTTTTCTTTTCTAGAGTTCTCTGGGAACAAGGCTGCAGTTCTGTACAATCCCTCCCTTGGTGAGAAAGCAGAGGTGAACATCTGGAGCGCGTTAGTGTGTGTGTGTGTGAGAGAGAGAGAGAGAGAGAGAGATCCGCTCGTTCATTAGATCTGTAGACGCTCCGCGGGGCTGCAGGGCGCATGCGCATGTTATATAGATCTGCGGTTGTGCTGCTGCTCTCTCGCTCCGCGGTTCGGCGGTGAAGCGGCCTCCGGCACCGAGAGATGGACCGATAAACCAGTCCCCCTTTTACACACACGCCTCTCTCTCTCACCGCCCCGGAGCTGGCGGAAAACCCGGTGGAAAGAGGGTTTGCTCCCGCTGGAGTGTGAAGCTGGAGCCGGTGGGTGTGAGCGTTAGCGTTAGCCGAGCTCCGCGGCTAAAGGGCTACAGTCCTCGAATATTCGGGTCGTGAGTTCGGTTCTGTCGGGCTGTGTGGTGTCATAACCCGGGGGCGGGGTTCCTGCGAACCGTCTGGGGGGCTGTGACGGGCGGTCGGTGTGTGTTTCACCGCAGTGGTGGGGAAGTTGTGTTGGGGCAGCGCTAGCTCCTTAGATCTGTCCTTCAGCGGGTCCGTTACCTGCTGCGGACCGGACCGGGCCCGAAGTCACCGCCGCTAGGGCTCAGCGACGTGGGGGATGTGGGCTGGTGGTCGTTAGAGCGGTTCTGAAAGGGCTCAGTGTCGCGAAGTGAAGCTCAGTGACGGGGTAAGGTCAGTTTACAGAAATAAACCGGAGTCAAACATATGACAACGCGTTTCACTGATACAACCTCAGCCCAGAGATCTGACCACAGTCCGACACCAGACCTGCTCAGAACCGCCAGGACCAGGCCTGCTCAGGGCGTCCTCTACCAGGCCCACGATCAAG